>NC_141035.1:5927500-6157500 GCF_052040795.2 Danio rerio
AAACTATAGAAATTAACATTTATGTATCTTATTATTCAGGCATACACTAATCGTTCATTTGTATGTTAATAAATGTTTTATTAACTCAACTTCATGCAGTTTTGTGACCTAATCTAAAGTGAGGACCATTCATGCTTTATAAATCCCTTATAAATGACAATTAAAGGCTCAGTTATATTCTAAACAGGAAAAATGACATAAACAACATTATTTATTTCTATTCATCTGAAGATACACAGATGAAACTGTATCAAATAAAAATAAATCTTTGCAATCTAAAATAAAGTTACCGTACAGTTTAAACATTGCACCTTATTATTGTTAAATTATTATATTGTTGTTGTTTTATGCAATTGTATGTTGTATTTTGACACTCCTGTTGTTCAGTAATTTTACTTTTCAGATAACTATTATAGTTCATTTGATACTGAGCCTTTATTTGTCATTTATAAGGGATTTATTAAGCATAATTGGTCCTCACTTTAGATTAGGTCACAAAACTGAATGAAGTTAAGTTACTAAAGTATTAATTAACATAACCATTACAATATGCCTGAATAATAAGATATATAAAGTTAATTTCAATAGTTCATTAATCATTTACTAACTCATTCTGAAGGATCTTAAAAACCCCAATTACTTTTAAATACAAATGACTTGTAAATAATGCAACACTTAATTTAGTAATGAAAAATCAACCAGTCTCAAATGGTCAAAGTAATTATTAAGCACATTATAATGTTCTTATAAGTCAAAAATTTGCATTTGTATCTGCAGTTATAAACTGCTTACTAACATTTATTAATGTAAAATTAATGCATATAACAAATAATGAATTCACTATGCTAATGCTTAATAAATGATTCATAAGGTGTAGTTATTATAAAGTGTTACCAAATATTGACACTGCAAAAAAAAACTACAGCACTACAAAACAACTACAGCACAATAGGAATTGTTTATTTATTGCACTTGTCAATTTTACAGTAATAGGCTACTGGCAACCAAAATTGCCAGTAATAGGCTAATTACTGTACATTTGACAGCATTTCTTATGAAATATTTGATTGTTAGTAAACAAATACCAATGTAAAAAAGCCTATGTTAAGAGATTTAAATACCATGGTATTTTCATAGTGCCTATATCCTGGCACTCATCCAAAAACAAGGTACTTTCTGTTTTTTGTATACTTTCCTCAACATGATACACAAACAGGACACAGCGCAAGTACGGTACAAACTGTCCTACGCCGCCGGCTTACTTAGTACAGATCGGAAACATAATGTCCGCGGTTTTATTTGTGTTAATGCTATTGCTAGCAGCGTTCCGACATTGCAACTACACATTTATGAAAATCTATTTAATCGAAATGATGATGATTTTCTGTCAGCAATTTGCTGTGTTTATAAGCTATAAAGCACCGGTGTAACACCGGCAGTTCCCATCATTAGTCCAAGCTGCAGCTACATGGACGGCGGCGGCGTGACGGAAATCTGGTTAGCGGATTACAAGGACAAATTCACCACGTTTACGTTCAATATACCTGTTACAGTCCGCGTTTCCCCCTCGATTCAACAGCTGCGCTCTCCTTCGAGCTGTCAGTCCATGTCCCAGTCTTCCTGTATTAATAAACAGTCTCAGATATGACGGGTCTGCAGCCTTCGACAACACAGCGCCGAAAGGGCAACTGTGAATGTCAAGATCCAAAAATAAAAGCCGTATTAAAGACAGGGACAGTTCCATATCCTATTACCATTTACCGTTATACGCATAGTTTGAATACGGAAATACATTTCTTTTTAATTAAATGTCAGTTCCGTTTATACACGCAAATTCATCCTCCATAATATTTATAGTAGTAGACAAATCTTTTTATTGAACTTTTAACAGAGCAACTCAAACATATACAAGAACAAGGTACATAAAAAAGGAAACAAATACAAGGTGAAATAATATGAATTTAAAAAAAAAAAGGTAAAAGGTACAAAAAAATAATAATAAATAAATAAAATAAATAAATAAAATCAAATAAATAAATAAATAAAAATGGGTTTGGGGGGGGGGGGGGGGGGGGTGGGGGGGGGGAGCACATTTCAAGTATTTGGGATAAATCTGTTCTCAAAATATGACAGGAAGGGTCTCCAAACTTTGAAGAATCTATTATTTGAGCCCTGGGTGCTATATTTGAGTTTTTCGAGCTTTAGATACGCCATGACATTTTCTACCCATTTAGTATGTGTTGGTGGTTTAGTTGACTTCCACTGCAAAAGAATAAGTCTTCGGGCCAGCAAAGTAGAGAACGCTAGTGCATTTAATTGACCTGCTGGTAGTGTAAGATTTTCAGGTGTCGCACCAAATATTGCCATTACTGGATCTGGTTGTATCTCCTTTTCACATATATAAGAGAAAGTCTCAAACACCGCAGTCCAAAATGGTCTTAGGGATGGACATGTCCAGAACATATGACCTAAGGTGGCCTCGTCTCTGTGGCACCTAGAGCATGTTGGGTCAATTTCTGGAAATATTCTGGACAATTTGCTTTTAGAAAAGTGCAGCCTATGAATTATCTTAAATTGTAATAAACCGTGTTTGACACAAATAGATGTTGAGTGAATTTGCTTAATTGTTGATTGCCAGACTGACTCTGGAACTATATTTCCTAAGTCATCTTGCCACTGTTTCTTTAGAAAATCTAGAGATGGTGCAGCTGCTCTTTGAATCAGACTGTATATTTTTGATATCAGACCACCCTCAGATGCATTTAGATCAAAGATCTCCTCAATCCAGCTACTTATGGGAGGGGCTGAAAGTGTATTAAAATACCTTTTTACTAGACTTCTTACCTGAAGATATCTGAAGAAATGTGATTTAGGAATATCCAATTCTTTAGTCATATGTTCGAATGACATAAAATGACTTCCTTGAAAAAAGTCCCTTGCATATCTGAGTCCCTTTCTAAACCAGATCTGAAAAGCATGATCAATTAAGGATGGTGGAAATAATGCATTGGAAGTAATGGGTAATAAAGAAAGTGCTTGTTTCTGCTTAAAATGCATCCTAAACTGAGCCCATATCTTTATTAAACCACTGACTATAGGATTGTTTGGTAGATATTTTCTATTAAGTGGTAGTGGGGCACAAAGCATTGAAAACAGAGAAACTGTCCCACAGGATGCCTGCTCCATCTCTACCCACTCAGGTTCATTCTCCTGATTTTCATGATCTGTCAGATAAACAATTTTTTCAATGTTACATGACCAATAGTAATACATAAAGTTGGGCAACGCCAGTCCCCCAACTTCTTTCTGCCTTTCTAAAAATGCTTTCCTAATTCGTGGAATGCTTTTATTCCATATAAAAGAAGACACCTGTTTATCCAGCTCCTTAAAGAAGGATTTAGGAATGAATACTGGGACATTTTGAAACAAAAACAAGAACCTTGGCAAAATAGACATCTTAACCGCATTAATTCTGCCTGCAAGAGAGATAGGCAATAAAGACCATCGGTTTAAATCTTGTTTTGTTTTTTCCATCACTGCATCAAAATTACATCTAAATAGCTGTTTATATGTACTGGTCACAGAGATTCCCAGGTACTTAAAAGATATATTACTAATTTGAAATGGAAATTTACTGAGGTCTGACTGTTTTGCTATCTTATTAATTGGAAATAATATACTTTTACTGAAATTAATTTTATATCCTGAAACTGCCCCAAAGCTATTTATAAGCTCTATTGTTTTGGGTATGGAACTATCAGGATTGGATATGTATATAATGAGATCATCTGCGTACAGTGAAACCTTGTGAGTCTTCCCACTCCTGTTAATGCCCAGCAAGTCTGACTCTCTCCTTAAAGCTATAGCTAGTGGCTCTATTGCTATATTAAATAGGAGAGGAGACAGGGGACAGCCCTGTCTGGTGCCTCTATATAAAGGAAAAAAGTTTGATATTACCTTGTTAGTTCTTATACAAGCAGTTGGATGCGAATATAGTATACTAATCCAAGTGCAAAAACCAGGACCAAAGCCAAAATTTTTCAGAGCTGTGAATAGATATTCATACTCAATACGGTCAAAGGCTTTATGAGCATCTAATGACAATAGCACTTCTGGCAAATGTGAACTGCTTTGTGAGTAAAGTATATTAAATAGCCTCCGTAAGTTGCTTGAAAGCTGCCGTCCTGCTATGAATCCTGTTTGATCTTGATGAATAAGTGTTTGTATGACTGGATTAAGCCTTGCTGCCAAAATCTTTGCTAATATCTTGTAATCATTTGAAAGTAAACTTATAGGTCGATATGAGTCACACTTCAAGGGATCCTTACCTTTTTTGTGTATAACAGTGATAATAGCTTGCGACATAGTTGGTGGTAAAGATTTCTGCTCAGTTATTTCTATAAACACCTTTTTTAATATTGGGGATAATTTGTGTGAAAATTTTTTATAAAATTCAATTATAAATCCATCAGGGCCAGGTGCTTTTCCGCTTTTTATTTGTTTGATAGCTTGTTCAATTTCTTTTATAGATATGGGTTGTTCAAGATTATACTTGTCTTGATCACTGATATTGGGCATTTCTATTGTATCAAAAAAATGGGATATATTCGCTTTATTATTTGTCTCAGATGTATATAACTTTTCATAGAATTTTTTAAACTGCTTGTTAATGTCCATTTGATCTGTAGTTACTCCTTGACTCGTTTGAATTTCGGCTATATAGTTAGTTTCAGTTGCCTTCCTCAATTGATGTGAAAGCAACTTACTAGCTTTTTCCCCGTATTCAAATTCTCTCTGTCTTGATCTCAGATATAATGCTTCTTCTACTTCAGTGGTTAGAGTATCTAATTCAGACTGTAACATCCCTCTCTCTTTGTACAGCGTAGTTGTGGGGGATCTTGAATGTTCTTGATCTATCTCATTAATCCTTGCAATTATTTCATTGACCCGCTTCATTCTTTTTTTATTCACACCTACACTATATGAAATTATTTGTCCTCTTAAAAAAGCTTTCATTGTCTCCCAAAGGTTACAGTAGGTCATGCCAGGCGTGCAGTTAGTTTCAAAGAAATAATCTATCTGATTAGATATAAAATCAACAAATATCTCATCCGTAAGTAGTCTAGAGTTAAGCCTCCACATACCCCTTGATGGTATATTATCAGGGAAGGAAAGAATCATTCTTACTGGGCTATGGTCAGAAATGACAATGCCTGTGTATGTACATGATTTAAGTAGTGATAATAGTCTTTTGTCTATAAAAATAAAATCAATTCTTGAATAGGTCTGATGAGCTGCAGAGAAGAAAGAATACTGCCTTAATGTCGGATTATTATATTTCCATGCATCCACCATACCATAAGTTTTCAGAAACTCATTAATGCATCGAGCTGATTTACTAAGAGACCCAGACATCGCACTAGATCTGTCTAGCACCGGATGGAGTATACAATTAAAGTCACCTCCTAAGATAAGCTGATGACTGTCCAGATCTGGAAGGCGTGTGATGAGGTTTTTAAAAAAATCCACATTATCCCAATTGGGTGCATACAAGTTAACTAGTAGCACTTGCTGGTTAAAGAGTTTCCCTTGGACAACAATATAGCGTCCTTCTTTATCAGCTATAACTTTTGATTCCTCAAATGCAGCATCTCTATGTATTAATATAGCTGTACCTCGACTTTTTGCAGTAAACTTTGAATGAAAAATTTTTTGAAATCCCCCTCTTTTCAGCTTATTATGATCCTTAGGAATTAGATGTGTTTCTTGAAGATAAACAATCGTTGCTTTCTGTTTAGAGATATGGGAGAACACTTTGCTTCTCTTTATCGGATGGTTAAGGCCACGGCAGTTCCAGCTTAGAAGTACAGTATCACCGCGCTTTGTCATTTATCATTTCTTTTTTTTTTTTTTTTTTTGTACCATAGAACGTGCTCCCTGGGTGTGTGTGAATGGAATGAGGGGTATTGAAATGAAAAGTAAAACAATAATATAGTGTGTGTGTGTGTGTGTGTGTGGGGGGGGGGGGGGGGGGGGGGGGGGATAAAACGTTGAACAACTTAACTCCTATAAGCTGGCCTCTAGTGGAGGCTGCTATACTTCCAGGTAACATCCTCATAACTATCCATACTGACTTAAACTCCTACTGAACTATAATGGAATAACATTATCACAAACTGCATTTCTCTTACTGACAGAGAACAAACGTAAAGACCAGTAATAAAAAGCATGTATCTTTATATTATTACTGTCAATCAGTTTCATTTTCGTTTCTTTTTTCTTTTTAGATGTCGTTCGACATAGTCAAAGAAAGGAAATAAGATTAAGTCCAAAGACAAAATAGCCCCAAAAGTCGACGCTTAACTCACCAAGCACAAGTTAGGAATTTACTGAAGTTGCCGCGTTTGCAACACATTAGGGTTTCAGGGTGTCTCTCACAAAGTCCATAGCCTGCTTTGCGTCTTTGAAGCTCCGCCTCATTCCGTCTTTCGCGGTGATTCTCAACTCGGCAGGATAAAACAGACCATAACGTACACCTTCATAGCTTCTGAGTATGCCACGAACCTCATTGAAAGCTGACCGCTGTTTCATGACTTTTTGAGTATAGTCGGGCTGAAGATGTATCTTGTCCCCGTCGGACGTGACAATCTCCCTTCTCTGCGCGGCTTTCTTAAGCAGTAATTCTCTCTCCTGGAAATAGTGGCACTTCACTACAAATGCCCTTGCTGGATGTCCATCTTCTGGTCGCGCTCTCAGAGTTCTGTGTGCCCGATCTAGTACAGGGGCCTTATCTAGCTGCAGCGAGTCCTTAAGCAGTTCAGATATGAAATCAGGGATATGCTTCCCTTCTTCCCGTCTCTCTTTTATACCCGTGATGCGTAAATTACAGCGACGAGATCTAGCTTCCAAATCCTCGTTTTTTGCTTCAAGTGTAACAACGTCTTTTTTAAGTTTTGCAACTTCTCGTTGTAGTGTACTCACTGCATCTGACTGCCCGTTCGCAGCCTCTTCCAGTGAAAGCACCTGCGTCTCGAGAGTCGATATTCTCGCGGTAGCCTGCCCCATCACTGTAGCGAACTCGTCTCTCAGTTGCTGACACTGAGTTTTAATTTCAGTGGCCTGAGCTTCGGCTTTTTCGTCCATTTTCATGAGTAGCTCCGTTTTAAGTACTCTTATTTCCCGGAGGACGAGCTCTTGGTTAGTTTCCATTCTGCTTTCCACTGTTCCCCCTTTCACGTGTTCCGCCATCTTATCAGTTTTGTTGCGCTTGCCAGCCATAGCCAATTAGGCTCGAGAAAGTCCAGAAGCAGAAAAAAATATTAACTATAAATCGTCTTTAAATAGACTCTGGTATTTTAATTACTTGATTTCGGCATGATCTGGTCGAGAATGCGTTTGTGGTTAAAAATATGTCTAGTTCAGTATGGAGAACCGTCAAACACGTCTTCACATGTTGCCGACCAAACCGGAAGCCCTCCATAATATTTATAATAAGTTTATTCATTACATTGGAGGTGATGTGATATCTGTTATTATTGAAGCTAGGGGATGCCTGCATACATTTTGAGTCATTGCGTTTAAAGTACTTATCTAAATCTATTTTGATGTTAAATACAGATTTTTCTACCAATTAAAATAAAATAATGTAGGCTATGATTTACAGTCATGTTAAAAAATAAAAAACAACATAAGTAAATACAAAATATATCATGAATGGTTGCATGAATAGTGGCCAGCTGCCCCCGGAGTTGTGCCAGTGTGTTACCATTTGACAAAATGCAGCCTATAACGGAAATTTTGTTCATTGTTGAATCTCTTAAACAATAATAATAATAATAATAATAATAATAAATTTCTTAAAGCTTATGGTGATCTTTTTCTTACCGTTTGAGGCTTTGTAAAGATTTTTTTTCTTTCTTATTCCTAACTTTTGTTATTGTATTTTCTCTCCAATGCAATGATGTTACTTTTCTTGTATTCAATAAAATAATAATAATAATAGTAATCTTTATAATAATAAATTGACACAGGTTATAAAAAATTCAGCTTCAATCATGTTCATGTTGTGAAAAATCTAAATCAAAATGTCCACTATTGATTATATTAGACTTTTGTTTCAAATAGCAATTTTAAAACTTTTAATAAGAAGTCGGCTCGGCTATGCATTATCAATCAGAAATTGAGTGTACATAGTTTTACGTGAAATTGCAGTCTTCAATTTACAAACAGTTGGCAAGTAAATATTTCATTTAATTTTAATATATATATACATATTTATCTGCCCTTGTGTTGTGTGAGTGCTGCAAGGCTGTGACTTAGGGTGCTTTCACACCTGTGAATCGATTCAGTTGTTCCGAAACAGAGATTACAATTGTTACATTGTTGCTCTTTGCTCTTGGAGCGGTTCGCTTTCACACTGCAAAGTTTCTAAACGGACCAAAAGAGCTAAAACAAGTCACGTGCGAGTAAACTCTCCCTACATTGGTCAGAGTGTCAGGGTTTATTTTGCAGCGTCCCGCTAAGCTGTCAGGAGAGGTGGTGGTTTGGTGGTGATTCACAGGGTGCGCGCGCGACATGTCGAGGAGAGACGCGGTGGGGAAGGGTGAGAAGGGTGTGCAACGATGCCTATTTGAGGACCGGGAGGGAGACGCGAGATTACCGTGAGATACCGGGCATCCGGAGACTCGCAAAACTTCCCGCCCTACTCAAAATTCTCTCTTCATATAGCCGTAAGCCTATTAAATATCCATAAAACACTGTGATATAACCGCGCTCGGATCGGAAAGCTTTCTCACTGCAATCGAACCGCTCCAGGCTTCGTTTCAATCGAGCCGAGACCACCTCATTCAAGCGATCTCGGAGCGATTACTTTGGCGCGGAACAGAGCGCAATTACCCTGTTCACTGGGCAAACGAGACACGTTCCGAAACAAAAGTGTAGGTGTGAAAGCACCCTTAATATTGGAAGAGAAGCAACACAAAACAGCACTTGCATTGGCCAGGAATCGGACCCAGGTCTCCCGCGTGGGAAACGAGAATTTTACCACTGAACCACCAATGCTGACATACATATTTATCTGCCCTTGTGTTGTGTGAGTGCTGCAAGGCTGTTACTTAATGCTGAAAGAGGAGCAACACAAAACAGCAAATGCTTTGGCCGGGAATCGGACCCGGGTCTCCCACATGGCAGAAGTGAATTCTACCACTGAACCACCAATGCTGACTTGCACAATTTCCTGCTCTTGTGGTGTGTGAGTGCTGCAAGGCTGTTACCTAATGCTGGAAGAGAAACAACACAAAACATCAACTGCATTGGCCAGGAATCGGACCCTGGTCTCCTGCGTGGCAGGCGAGAATTCTACCACTGAACTTCCAATGCTGATACACACACATCTTCCTGCCCTAGTGTTGTGTGAGTGCTGCAAGGCTGTTACCTAATGCTGGAAGAGGAACAACACAAAACAGCACTTGCATTGGCCGGGAATCATACCCAGGTCTCCCGCGTGGCAGGTGAGAATTCTACCATTACACCACCAATGCTGCCACATATGTTTATCTGCCCTTGTGTTGTGTGAGTGCTGCAAGGCTTTTACTTAATGCTGGAAGAGAAGCAACACAGAACAGGAACTGCAATGGCCAGGAATCGGACACGGGTCTCCTGCATGGCAGGCGAGAATTCTACCACTGAACTTCCAATGCTGATACACACACATCTTCCTGCCCTTGTGGTGTGTGAATGCTGCAAGGCTGTTACTTAATGCTGGAAGAGGTACAACACAGGAACTGCATTGGCCGGGAACAAGACCCGGGTCTCCCACGTGGCAGGCGAGAATTCTACCACTGAACCACCGATACTGACACACGTTTTCACACACACACACACGCACGCACGCACGCACGCACGCACGCACGCACGTACGCACGCACGCACGCACGCACGCACGCACGCACGCACACACACACACACACACACACACATGTAGGGTCCAGCCAGTTGGTCCAATGACGGTATCCAATGGTGGATGAAGGTTCACTGCATGTTCGGTCTTTCCAGTGCACAATGTTGATTTATATTAAACTTAACTCATATCTGACTCCAATTTTAGTATGAGGTGGTTTAGAATATTAATATGTTTATCCTCGTTTTATCTGACTCCAATTATAAAACATTGAGAAGGTTATTTTGTTTCCGTTCACATTAATTTAGATTATGATTGAATATTCTCTTCGGTTCATCATTTTATGTTATTCTCGTTCATTGGGATCTCTATAACATCCTGAATCTTGTACCGGCCGAGTATACAATTTCTTAAGCACAAGCATGTCAGTCTTGGTCACTAAACAGTGGCGATTGACCGCTATCGTAAAAAGGCAGAACCCTACTTACTCAGATTAGGATATTTTTTATGCGGTCCCCATAGGTCTGCTACCTCCTAAATCAGACAGAGCTATTTAGTCATATAACGATCATTACTATAGAATTAAGCAGACCAGTCGTACTTAAACTAGTAGTAACTTTGAATAATCACTATACTATCTAAATAGTATTAAAAGTTTATCGGGTGAAGGACTATCCCCTTAGATATCCTTTTACAGCCTAAGTATACATGAATAAATGCCAATTTGTTAGTCGGAGCTCTAGAGACATCGTGTAGCGTGCCGCAATGCTCCGTCTACCGTGTTCTAGTCCGCTACTAACCTGAACAGGGGCTTGTGGTGCTATGAAATTACCACAATCTACTAAAGATAATAACACGAACTCTGTTTGAATCATTCAAAACATAACAATTTATTAGTCAGGTAAATGTATTATGCCAATTCAATCAGTCAATTCATAAACGATCAATACAAAACATCAAATTATCAAAGATAAATCCAAGATGAAAAAGATGCATTCCTGACTTTGAAATATACATAACATGGAACGAGCCATGTTATGGGCTGATCTGGTTAGGCAGAATCGCCCTGAGTTTTTCTCAAACCTTGCCTTAAATAATCCAAGAATTCCCTCAAGGAAGGAGTGTGTGTAAAAAGTCACACCCTTCACAGTGGTTCAAAAGATGCCTGAAGTTATATATTTATTGTTCTGATTATGTCTATTTCTGAGAGAATGAGACCATTGTACCAATCGCACTGAGACATTTCAAATGATATCAAACATGATAGTTAAAGTCAGTTTGGTTAATCTAAAACATTGAAATGACCATATGCGTGAGTTGGGGGGATGAAGCTGAGTTTCAACATAGTCAGATGCAAATGCAGCAGGAACTGGTTTTTCACGCATTCCCCCCTGGTGGGTTGTGGAGTCCATTGGCCCTGTCTTCAGCTCATGTTTTGAATTGTCAAAGATATCAGAATATTTGTAATATTTCAATTCTTTCTCACACACACACACACACACACACACAACTGGCGCAGTAGGTAGTGCTGTTGCTTCACAGCAAGAAGGTCGCTGGATTGCTGGTTCGATCCTAGGCTCGGTTGGTGTTTTTGTGTGGAGTTTGCATGTTCTCCCTGCGTTCATGTGGGTTTTCTCCGGGTGCTCCGGTTTCCCCCACTTTCCAAAGACATGCGGTACAGGTGAATTGGGTAAGCTAAATTCTATGAGTGTGTGTGAATGTTTCCCAGAGATGGGTTGCAACTGGAAGGGCATCCGCTGCGTAAAAACGTGCTGGATAAGTTGGCGGTTCATTCTGCTGTGGCGACCCCGGATTAATAAAGGGACTAAGCAGACAAGAAAATGAATGAATGAACAACTGGTCAGTTTGGGGTCAGTATAATTGTTAAATGTTTTAAAATAAGCTTCTTATGCTCACCAATGCTGCATTTATTTCATCATAAATACAGTACATCTTGTAAAATTTGGATTAAATCAGGGATTTTAAATAATCCCTCGAGTAATGAATTTTCAGCTTCATTACTCGAGTCTTCAGAGTCACATGATCCTTCAGAAATCACTCTAATATTAGGTGCGTTCGACTTCATGCAGCGCTGCGCAGATCGATCGAAATCTGTCTTAAAGCGGTGCATTCTGGTTAGAAATCTTGTCCGGATTGATGCTGCGCCGACGCCACGTGACTGTCACATGTGGCATCAAAGTACCGCGACAGCGCTCCGATATCAGACGGCAGACTCAGACCGTGCAGCTTCTGAAGAGCGACTGCAGGAGCTTTAAAGACGACACCGATATTACACGATTGGCCGAGTTCACCACATGACAACAAACACGTGTATTTCGGGTTTATAATTGGACAAATTCCGATTCCAAAGTTTCAAAACAAACAATTCACTTTTCACACCCTCTCTATCCTGTACACATCTTGCTTATTAAAAGACTACAAATATTTTACTGCAGTAATCATCTTTAGTTAAATAATCTGGTTATAAAGGTTAGCTTGTTTGCGCAGGTTTATTTTTAACTTTTTTATACAGACTATTTACTGCATTCATCTCCATGAACTATTTTATTAAATAATTATAAAATGGTTTTATTATTATAATATAAATATCTATTTTATTTCCTGTCTAGCAGTTTAAAGGCTACCTGCTCTTTCTGGGAAACTTCTACATCGCTCACTTATTTTACCTTTTGTTCTTTTCAACACAATCTTTTTGGATTAAAACGCTTTTTTGAAAATTCATTCATTATCCAAAATAATGTCATTTATTAAGACCTAATCAAAACACCTTGTTTTGCTTTTTACATTGGAAATTTTTATATCTATAAATGTACATATATGTAAACCCTTTTTTAGCATATTCAAACAAGAAGTATTAGCCTAAAGTTTGATGTTTAACTCCTAGAATTTATGCTTATTGCTTTGTATTTAATAGACCTGTTCGTTTTTATGTTTATATTAACCTCTCATTTCCTCTTATTTCTCTCATGCATTTTTTATATATTTTATTCATAATTCTCCCTTATTGTTTAAAAAGGAACTACAGTTTGTAGAGACTGTATTCTGTTTTATTTGTTAATGTTTTGTTGTTATAAATAAAAATAACAAAAAAATTATGATGACGCCATGTAATCGGTCATCATGACTGCAGCAACTTTGAGTCCCGAAGTGTCCAGCTGTCCGTCTTGACAGCTCCGTTTTCAACTCCTCCCCCGCCTGCGCTCGGCTAATCTCGTTGATCACCGGCTGCAGCTGAACCTCATGTCGAACGCACCTATTAATTGTTATTGTTATTATCATTATTATTGGTAATAGTAATAAAAGCAATAATGTCTGTAATAATTTTATTTGAAACTGCATACAATAAGAAAGCAGTTATTTAAATCTTTTTATAAATATTTAACAATTTAAAAAAACTTTTACATTTAATGAACTTGATGAACTAAATAATTTTCCTTAAAAAAAAAACATGAAAAGAATTAATAAACTGACCCCAAACTTTTGGCTGATAGTATATATAAATACCTGCCTACACACACACACACACACACACACACACACACACACACACAATCAAATTTAGTTACATCACAATTGAATTTTTTAAAATAGTCAGTCGTATTAAAAAAAGTTATGCTGAATTAAAAGGGTAGTTATTACAATTATGTTCAGCTTTTGAAACATTATTTAAAATACTGCATGTGGCTAAGAAATAGCTATTAACATCTTTTGTTTGGTGGGTCCAGTGAACATTTTGGCAGGGCAAGTAAAAATCTGAACCAAAGAAAAATCCTTAGCGTTGAACCCTGTACAACTAAACAAATAGTGATAAGACACCAATTAGGTTGTCCTCAAGTCGTGAGAATGCTTATTTGCTGGACCTGACAGATGGGAAAAGAGAAACAGAAAACAACTATTGCATTGGCAAGGAATCGGACTCAGATGTCCCACGTGTAGGTGAGAATTCTACCATTGAACTACCAATGCTGATGCACTACTCTTGCTGCTCTGACGGGGTATGAGTTCTGCAATGCTTTCCATACAGCTGGAGGAAGAGCAACACACAATAGGCTCTATTTTGACAATCCAGGCACAAAGTCTAAAGCGCAGGGCGCAAAAGCATTAAGGGCATGTCCGAATCCAGTTTTGCTATTTTAAGGACGGAAAAATCTGTTTGCGCTGCGGTGCAAGGTCTAACAGGGTTGAGCTTATTCTCTTAATGAGTTATAGGTGGGTTTTGAGAACAAACCAATCAGAGTCTAATCTCTCATTCCCTTTAAGAGTCAGTTGTGTCGCGCCATAGTGCATTTGCTATTTACTTGCCGGACTTTGTAAGTGGAAAAACTGAACACTTCAATAAAGAGAAAACAGTTAAACAGAGCATCTACAGCGCGAGAATGATAGATGAGCATCATGAGATAGGGACAAGTGTTGTACACACAGACATCCATTAGCCTATAAATATTTAACTTTGTTTGTTAAGCGCAAACATTTGGTTCAAAACTATTTCTAAATTCAGTTCCAGTGTTGGGCAGTATTGGCACTACAAGTAGTGACGCTAATAGCTTAACTACATTTCTCAAATCAAATAGCTTTTCAGTAGCGAAGCTAATTTTATTAGTCAAGTAGCACAGTAGCGTCCATAAAGCTACATTTACCAATCGTGGATCAATAAGTGACGACACCGACATTCACACAGCTGTGAAGCCGGTGTCTAGCCAATGAAAGTAAGTCCATATGATGGCGAGCGTGATGATTTCTTCTTCTTCCTGTTTCACGGTGGTTGAGAACAAACTTTTGGTGCGTTACTGCCCCTCTGGTCAGTGACATCGCCAACCAAATTAGGCTAACACGAGAAACTTGCTTGATGGAAAGATGACTGAGGTAGAGTTTCTGAACTGAAGTAGAATTTTTTTGTGAGCATAACTCGAGAAGTGCATTTTAAGAAGCAATAACTTAATTTCTGATGCTGTGCTCAAAAAATACTTTAGTAATTTATAGTAAGTACCTCTATAAACAGCATTATGTGGTGTAATTTATTAATGAAGAGTTGTATATATATATATATATATATGCGTAATGCATAAAATATTTCCCTTTACCATAAATGACTACAGTATCTTAAATGTGTAACACCTGCTTTTATTGGATTTTTTGTTTTAGCTGTTATATACTATGCTGTGTTTCTGTTAAGTACAGCATATTATTTACAGTAAATAACTGAACTGAACTATTACCCCTCATATGTTTCATTAACAGTTTTATTGATCTCTAAGATATGATTGACTTGAATTGAAGTTGCTTCGATTAAAAAATAAAAATTGTAAAAGTAGCTTAGATGTAGCTAAGCTACTTTTGCCATGTAGCTTTTAGCTTAGCTTGCTACATTTCCCAGGTGGTAGCTTTTAGTGTGGTTAAGCTACATTTTAAGTAGAGTAGCTAATAGCTTAGCTCACTACATTTTTTCAAGTAGCTTGCCCAACACTGTTTAGTTTTAATTTCCAGCAAACGAATAAATGAACAATAATAACGAAGTGTGGTCAAAAATCTGAGTGATATCCAAATACACATGCTGTGCCCCATATGGTCTAAAACCTGACAGGTGGACAAATCTAAGCGTGTTTTTAATAAAACAAATATAAATATGTATATGATAAATAATGTAAGGGCTGCTCGATGTTGGGAAAAATCATAAACATGATTATTTAGGTCATAATTGTAATCACGATTATTCAAAGCGATCATCAGTTGAAATAAAAAATTATTCGCCCTCCTGTGAAATGTTTTCTAAAAATAAATATTTCCCAAATTATGTTTAACAGAGCAAGGAATTTAAACATTATTTCCTCTAATATTTTTTTCTTCTAGCTAGATTTTAGCTAGAATAAAAGCAGGTTTAAATATTTTGAAACCCATTTTAAGGTCAATATTATTAGCCCCCTTAAGCAATATATTTTTGATTGTCTGCAGAAGAAACTACTGTTATACAATGACTTGCCTAATTACCCTAATTAAGCCTTTGAATCGCACTTTGAATATGAATGCTTGTATTTTGAAAAATATCTAGTAAAATATTATGTGCTGTCATCATTGCAAAGATAAAAGATTAGATTAAATCTATTATGTTTAAATGGGTTGAAAAAAATCTTCTTTCCATTAAACAGACATTGGAGGGGAAAGGGTCGCTAATAATTCAGGAGGGCTAATAATTCTGACTCCAACAATATATACAGTTATTTTCCTCCCTGCAAAGGAAAGGGAAATAAATACAATAGAATAAAAATATGAAACAAACTGTGCTTTAAGTATCTTCACTGTAAGAAAAACACTTTAGCTACAGCAGTCCTACAGCAGTGAGAGATCTTCTCCTTTTGTTGTTTGATTAATGATTAAAACAGTGAGCTGCAGGAACATCGCGCGCGGTCATTTTAATGGTTTCTCTTTCACGTGTCTTTTGATTCTCAACTCGTTTGTTTATTACACAAGTAAGGGTTAATATGAATAATCACTAAACATCACGTTTTGACACCTATTTGACCATTAAAGAGCTTACATTAAGATGACTTTAGATGTGTGCGCTCGTCTCAGTGTGCAAAGGCTGATGCCGCACACACACAGAGAAGCATGCATGTCGTTCGCGCTTTAAAAAAACTTGAATGATTTGAATGTACATTAATGAATGATGCGCATCCCATGCTGCAAAAGTTACATTACAGTACATTTTAATCATTTTCATGTGAAACTGAGCTTTGCAGAGCAACTGGAACTGGTGCTTCTTACACCAGTGCTTCTTAAGTACACTTAGTTTAAGTTAGTGTTATTGTTAGTGTGATTGTTAAACACAATGTGTTTTCTGCAATATTACAGAGTAAATTTAATTAGTAAATTTATATAAACATTTTATATAAAAAATAAAATATAAATCATCAGGTCTCCTTTCTCACAGCAGATGAGTTGGTGTACTGCTTTACATACAGTTGAAGTCAGAATTATTGGAAAATTATTTTCTTTTTTTAAATATTTCCCAAATTATTTTTAACAGAGCAATGAAATTTTCACGATACGTCTGATAATATTTTTTCTTCTGGAGAATGTCTTATTTGTTTTATTTTGGCTAGAATAAAAGCAGTTTTTATAAAAAATAAAAAAAAAACATTTTTGGGACAAAATTATTAGCCCCTTTAAGCTCATTTTTTTTTCAATAATTTACAGAGCAAACCATCGTTATACAATAATTCGACTAATTACCCCAACCTGCCTAGTTAACCTAATGAACCTAGTTATGCCTTTAAATATCAGTTTAAGATGTATAGAAGTGTCTTGAAAAATATCTAGTCAAATATTCTTTACTGTCATCATGACAAAGATAAAATAAATCAGTTATTAGAAATGAGCTATTAAAACTATTATGTTTAGAAATCTGTTGAAAAAGTCTTTTCTCCGTTAAACAGAAATTGGGAGAAAAATATACAGGGGGCTAATAATTCTGACTTCAACTGTATATCTGTACATTTGTCCGAGAAGCGTGGTGTAAGATGTTATTGCATTTCTCAGCTGTCATTTGTTGTGTCTATCTGATGTCATTGGCCTTGCCGAAAAGCACCTTCAGCTGCAAGACACATTTAACCCAAACAAAATTGGGGTTTGTGTGAAATTGTATACTGCAAAGAAATAAAATGCAGTAATTTACTTCATGTACTCATTACAGGTAGAAACTGTGACAACAAAATTATTGTTCAGTTAGTACTGTCTCATTTAGTCCAATGTTTTCTGTTTCTATTTATAGAGAAGTGAATTTTCTTAAGCCAGAAAACGGGGGTTTAGGCATTAACACACTCGTACAAAGGCTGTGTGTCTTAACAATTGAAAAAAAATCTTTGTATCCTTTCTGTTGTTGACTTTGTCATTCATTCATTCATTTCCTCCGGCTTAGTCCCTTTATTCATCACCACAGCGGAATGAACAGCCAACTTATCCAGCATATATTTTATGCAGCAGATGCCTTCTAGCTGCAACTTAGTACTGGGAAACACTCACACTCACTACGGTTAATTTAGTTTATTCAGTTCACCTGTACCATTCATTCATCCATACATTCATTCATTCATTTTCTTTTCAGCTTTATCCTTTTAGTAATCCGGGGTCGGCACAGCAGTATGAATATTTTTTACGCAGCGAATGCCCTTCCAGCCGCAACCCATCTCTGGGAAACATCTGCACGCACTCATTCACACTCATACACTACGGACATTTTAACCTAACCAGTTCACCTATTCCACATGTCTTTGTAGTGTGAGGTAAACCGGAGCACCCCGAGGAAACCCATGCGAACACGGGGAGAACATGCAAACTCCACACAGATACGCTAACTGACCAAGCCGAGGCTTGAACCAGCAACCTTCTTGCTGTGAGGCGACAGCACTACCTACTGCACCACTGCGTCGTCATCACCTATACCACGCGTTTGGAAACATGCAAACTCCACACTGAAATGCCAACTGGCCCAACCGGAACTCAAACCAGCGACTCTCTTGCTGTGAGGATGTGAGTGCTAACCACTGAGCCACCGTGTCCTTTTTTTAAATTTTTTTTTACATATTTACATTTTTGCATTTTTAACCATATCATACAGCAAATGTGTGTATGTGTTATTTTGATAAGCCTATTTGTTTGTTTATTCATTTTCTTTTCGGCTTAGTCCCTTTATTAATCTGGGGTCGCCACAGTGGGAGAGAGGCTAGGACAGTAGACGGGATCATTACTGGCCCGATTGCCTTGCCTCTAAATTTTACTTTGCCTTTGACTATTTATCAACTATGTGCATTTAACTTTGAAGTCTTTAAATGTAACCTTCCCTGTGATGTCATAAACACCATATTGCTTTTCAGTTCCTCTTATCTGATTTGATGTTTTGAGCATGCTATTTTTTTCCGTAACCTAGTAACAACCAGTACGGCGAAGAGTGTGCAACATGGCGGCAACATCGAGTTTTGAGGCTAAAAGAAAATGTCTGCTTTTGTATAACGTTTGGAAGCAGACATTTACATGAGAACAACATGACAAAAAGTGACGCTTTGCCGTCAATAAGTCGGCCACCTTTTGTTAAATAATTTCAAACTGCAATAAAATACCTGCACATTTTCCATACTGCTCTTTTTGTTTGCATAACACTGAATTTTGGACATTTTACGTTTATTAAAACATTTTTAATATTGGAATTCTAGATTCACCGACATTATTTTTGACACATCATTTAAAATATGTGCCAAAAATTGCTATTATTTTGCCTTTTTTTTTTTTTTTTGGTGGGGTCAGTGAAAATTTTGTCAGGGCAGGAGAAAATCTGAACCATTGGCCTGATTGGACCAGTGGAAAAAATCCTTTGCGTTAAACCCTGGCATGTCTTTGGACTCCATACAGAAAAAAACAGCTTAAACCAGCCTAGGCTGGTTGGCTGGTTTTAGCTAGTCGACCAGGCTGGTTTTACAGGGGTTTTGGCAATTTCCAGGCTGGTTTCCAGCCATTTCCAGCCTGGTCTTAGCTGGTCAGGCTAGGAGATGACCAGCTAAAACCAGCTTGACCAGCCTAGCCAGGCTGGGAGCCCAGCCAAAACCAGCTATGTCCAGCTTAAACCAGACTGGTCGACCAGCTAAGATCAGGCTGAAAATGGCCGGAAACCAGCCTGGAAATGGCCAAAACCTCTCTAAAACCAGGCTGTCAACCAGCTAAAACTAGCCAACCAACCTAGGCAAAGCTGGATAGAAAACCTACGCAAACATGGGGAGAAAATGCAAACTCCACACTGAAATGCCAAATGACCCAGCTGGGGCTCGAACCAGTGACTTTCTTTGCTGTTAGGCAATTGTTCTACCCACTGCCCCACCGAGCTGCCCCTATTTATTAATACATTTCTTTATGATTTCTGGTATGCATGACAATTGACCCAAACATGGTTGTTGCTTCCTTTTTTAGTGTTTTTTTATGGCCGATTTAACATCTATAACAATAACCAATGCACATTTAGTCTTGATAGCTCTAGCTATGGGTTGTGGGTTGGTCGACAAAGTGTGGGAAAAACCTTGACAAGCTATTGATTGTTATGTCTTCAGTTTGTACAGAGACAAATATTTTGTATTAGCAGCCTATCACCCTGTGTGAAAGTCTCACTGCTGCTCTTAAAGGACTACAGAAGAACAGATGAGTTCACAAAGCAAAGTGGCTTGACTAATACTTTACATTTGTTCCTGACATTTTTCAACAAGATGGCAGAAGATCTTTACCCAAAGTCTGTAGGCAAAAGAATTTGGCGCTTATTAGGCTTTTTGGGTATTTTGGTCGGATTGGCCATTATAATCGCACTCATCGTCCTCTTTAAACCTTGCGGGAACTCAACATGTCCACACGTGAAAGGCGACACATCTGTGGAGGTAACATTTTTTTTATAGTTCAACATAAAATATCTGTATGGGTGAAACATTGTGGGTTGTGTACAGTCAGATTATCTATGCTATATACAGATGAAGTCTGAATTATTAGCCCCCCTGTTTATTATTATTATTTTTACCCCCAATTTCTATTTAGTGGAGGAAAGATTTTTCCAACACATTTCTAAACGTACTCTGTTAAAATAGTTGGGTCAAAAATTCCCCAATATATAACCCAATGGATTTTTAGAGCACCTACCCAACTATGGGTTATTTTAACCCAATGCATTGGGTTATTTTGATTAAATGTTATTTTTTTCCATTCTGATATTATTGCCATTACTAGTGCTACTATTAATTTTATAATTATGGCTGTGTAAATAAATAAATGTCTCCGCTGGTTCCTAAAGGCAAGAATGACGGCCGATATTCCAAACGTGTGTATTATTTCCTCCTAAAAAAAAAAAAAACTTTAGAGATGAACACGGGAAGTAGAGAAAGCGTTTTATACATTTATTATAGATCAGATATGGAGTGCGTGTTTGTATCATCAATAATTAAAAGTGCTGGTGAAACGGATATAAAAAACAAGACACAGAGAGGTAATTTGAATAAAAAAAAATATAATATTATTGCGTTAGAGCTTAAATAAACTGTATAACGCAAAACACGCATAGTTAAATCAGTCAACTGTTGAAAATCTTAACCGAACTGGTTAAGTTTTTAAATAAATAACCTAATATAGGTTAAAAAAATAACCCTACAAACCACTAAATATGTTTAACTCAACCATTGGGTTAAATTAATAACTCAACGTTTTTAGAGTGGTAATATTTTATTAACTCATCTCTAATAACTAATTTATTTTATCTTTGCCATGATGACAGAAAATAAAATTTTACTAGATATTGTTCAAGACACTTCTATACAGCTTAAAGTGGCATTTAAAGGCTTAACTAGGTTAATTAGGTTAACTAGACAGGTTAGGGTAATTCGGCAAGTCATTGTATAATGATGGTTTGTTCTGTAGACTATCGGAAAATATATAGCTTAAATGTTTTTTTAAAAAAAATTTAAACTGCTTTTATTCTAGCCGAAATAAAACAAATAAGCGTTTCTCTAGAAAAAAATAATAATTATATATATATATATATATATATATATATATATATATATATATATATATATATATATATATATATATATATATATATATATATATATATATATATATATATCATCAGGCATACTGTGAAAATTTCCTGAATCTGTTAAACATCAATTTGGAAATATAAAAAAAAAAGAAAAAATATTTAAAGGGGGGCAAATAATTCTGACTTCAACTGTATATTCTATAAAGGAATATATAGCCTATAATATATAGCTTAAGATAACACACATCATAGTTCTGCTAGTCCTGTAAAAAATGTACTTAGTACAGGCTAATTACCAAAATCGATCAAGGAAATGAAAGGCTTGTAAGGAGGTTCAAAAAAGCAATCAAAAGATGGTTGTTTGATGAGGATAGTTAGTTTGCATGGTGGATGAAGATGTTTTATTTTATGTGATATTGTGTTGTGAATAGAGTTGCAGCTGGAACGGCATCCGCTGTGTAAAACATATGCTGGATAAGTTGGCGGTTCATTCCACTGTGGCGACCCGTGATTAATTTAGGGACTAAGCCGAAAATAAAATAAACGAATGTCTTTGTGAATAATTTTGTTCCTGTTTTAAAACGAGGAGGTATTGTTTGTTTTATGGATTAAATTATCTGTATTTTGCAGCCATACTTTGTTTTGTTTTGTTTTTAACAGCGAGGACCACAATGAAAACAAGCTCAGGACTTTATTGTGTTTTTATTCTCGACAGTTTTTATTTTAAAATGTATGGGATACTTGTATTTTTGTACAGTTTGTCTAAAAATGGTCAAATAAAAATTCAGTTAGCTTGTCAGATGGTCATCATAATCAAAATATGTCCTGAATAAAGTAATATGACAAATATTTATTTTTAAAATACAAATTTATTACATCGTATATCATTAGAAACATTTTAAATGAAAAACTGTAGCCTGTTTTAATTTATTAGGCAAAAAACAAACTGGCCAGCACAGTTAATGTTCTTCAGTCAGAATTTGGACATTTAAATAATTAATTCAATTATTTTCTTTTCGGCTTAGTCCATTTAATAATCTGGGGTCGCCACAGCGGAACGAACTGCCAATTTATTCAGCATATTCAGCTACCCCATTTAAATAATAAAAAAATGAATACATACTACTACTACTACAAATAATAATAATAATAGTTTAAAGCTTCACAAGTTTTCTAGCCTCTCTTGTAAAAAAAAAGTACATTTGAAAATTCATGGATTACAACAATCACCAAAACAGTATTTAAACTGACTTTAATATAGTCCACTTTTGGTGCTTCACACTTTTTTTGTTGTTGTTGGTCATGTTTTCTTTTAAGAATAAGGTTCAAGATTTAAAATAAAAGTTACTTGTCAAATCTTTTCTCTATTTAAAAACAATTCAGTAGTGAAAAATGACTTTGCTGGTAACACTTTATTATAACTACACACCATGAATCATTTATTAAGCATTATCAAATAGTGAATTCATTATCTGTTAAGCATTTAATAAATTAATTATATATATATATATATATATATATATATATATATATATATATATATATATATATATATATATATATATATATATAATTATTAATATTAATTAATATTAATATATTAATTAATAATTAAATATAATTAATTACCTATTAAAATTAAATAAAATAATTCATAATTAGATAATTAATTAAAAAATGTTAGTAAGGAGTTAATAAATGCAGATAAAATTGCTGTGATCTCGACTTATAAGCACATCTGTAATGTGCTCAATAATTGTACTTTCATACTTTATTAATGATTTATTTTTATGACTAAATTCAGTATTGCATCATTTACAAACCAAATATTAAAGCATAGTTGGTGTTTTTTTTTTAAGATCATTCAGAATGAGTTAGTAAATGAATAATAAACTATTGAAATTAAGATTTATATATCTTATCATTCAGGCATACACCAATAGTTATTTTGTATGTTAATAAATGCTTTATCAACTCAACTTCATGCAGTTTTGTGACCTAATCTAAAGTGAGGACCATTCATGCTTTATAAATCCCTTATAAATGACAAATAAAGGCTTAGTTATATTCTAAACTGGAAGAACAGAAAATACATGACCTTATTCATTTCTATTTATTTTAAGATACAGAAATGAAACTGTATCAAATTAAAATAAATCTTTGCAACCTAATCTAAAATAAAATGACTGTAAAGTTTAAATATGGCTAAATAACATTAAAATGTTGCATCATAATATATTGTTTAATCATTGCATAGTTGTTGTTGTTGTTGTTTTATCCAATTTTGACAGTAATTTTTATAGTAATAATATTTTTAGATAAGATTACAAAGATGTATTGGTTATTTCATTTTACTGAGCCTTTAGTTGTCATTTATAAGGGATTTATAAAGCATAATTAGTCCTCACTTTAGATTAGGTCACAAAACTGAGTGAAGTCGAATAAATAAAGCATTTATTGACATACACAGTAACCATTACAATACGCCTGAATAATGATACATAAATGTTGATTTCAATAGTTTAATAATCATTTACAAACTCATTCTGAATTATCTTAAAAACCCTTGACTACTCTTAAATAACTGGTTTGTAAATAATGCAACACTTAATTAAGTAATAAAAAATTAATCATTAACAAATTATGAAAATACAAATAATAAGCACATTATAAATGTGGTTATTGACCTTATTCTAAAATGCGGAAGTGCGCCTGTTTTCGCGATTGTCTTAGAACTTCCGATTCAGTCGCCTATGAGAGAAATGACTAGAAATAATAAACGGCAAAAAACGGTCAAACTACTTGCTCAACAAACAAATGTTTGCATGACTACACAGACCAAGTAGCATAATATAATAAGAAAATATTAAATTGCAACATCAAGCAGCGTAACGAGCAGTTGTTAACGTCAAAAAATGAATGGAAGTGAATGTGACCGGAAGTCGCGAGACAAAAAGATTCAAATGGCAGCGCCCGCTCAACAGCTGAGAATAAGGTGATTAAGACAAGAATAGAGCATTTGTAGCTGCAGTTATAAACTGCTTACTAACGTTTATTAAACGTCAGGAGAGGTGTTGGTTTGATGGTGATTGACAGGGCGCGCGCGCAACGTGTCTGAGGAGAGATGCGGTGGGGAGGGGTGAGAAGGGTGCATGACGATGCCTATTTGAGGACCGGGAGGGAGACGCAAGATTACCGGGAGATCATCACTCGTTTGCGGGCATCCGCAACTTCCTGCCCTACTCATAATTCTCTCTTCATATAGCCATATGCCTATTATATATCCATAAAACACTGTGATATAACCGCGCTCGGATCGGATCGCTTTCTCACTGCAATCGAACCGCTCCAGGGTTTGTTTCAATCGAGCCGAGACCACCTCATTCAATCGATCTCGGAGCGATTACTTTGGCGCGGAACAGAGCGCGATTGCCCTGTTCACATATGCCAAACGAACCGCGCTAACTGGCCAAACGAGACACGTTGCTAAACAGAAGTGTAGGTGTGAAAGCACCCTTAGTCTTAAGGTACAATTCTGTTCCATAAAAAGGTACTGCCCTAGTGACAAGGGTTTGTACCTTCTTTGGTACAACATTGTACCATTTTTTCTGAGTGTACTTAAACCACAGGTGTCAAACTCAGTTCAAAATGGGCCGCAGCTCTGCACAGTTTAGTTCCAACCTCAATTAAACACACCTGATCAAACTAATTGAGTCCTTCAGGCTTGTTTGAAACCTACAGGTAAGTGTGTTGGAGCAGGGTTGGAACTAAACTGTACAGGGCTTCGGCCCTCCAGGAATTGAGTTTGACACCCCTGACTTAAACAGTACTTTGCAGGCTGTAATCTAAAGCGCTACCTTGGAAATAATTGTGTCATTTTGTCTTGGTACTTATGTTGCTTTTCCCCATTATTTGTCTTACTCTGTAGCTCACAAATGCAGAAGACGAACACGTGGTGATGTCCACAGAAGGAGTGTATACGCTCACCGAGGGAAGCACAGAAACAATCTCCTGTGATCCTGTGGAAATCAACCGAGACTCATCTGTGAGCTACCAAAGAAAGGCTGAGGTAGAAGATGCACACGTGTATATCTGCAAAGAGCCCTGTTCCTGGGCTGATGTTAAAGCACACACATCGCTTTCAGATTGGTACACGACTGGCATGGGACTTGACGAGAGATTTTCTGTGACTAAAAATGGGAAAAAAGGAAAATGGGTTAAAGTTACGATAGCAGATGTGACAGCAGAGGATTCTGGTGTGTACCGGTGTGCTGTTGATCTGATGGGTCAAGATTGGTACCAGTTGATAACTATTGAAACCAAACCCCAAAGCAAGGCTGTTAAGACCATGAAGTCTGAAACTGAGAGAGAAGTAGCAGCAAAGAGGGCAGTGCAATTGTGTAATGGCAACAAAGCATGCGCATTGGCAGTTATCCATAAAGAAGAACTGGAACTGACCCATCCTTGCTGGATATGCATGCAGTTTGGTAACGCATGGACAGTTACTCCTCTGCTGGCTAAAGAGGCCAAAGAATCAGCCTGTTTTATTCCTGCACAGATGACAAGAGTTTTGCGGGCTCCAGAAACACTGCTGCAAAGCGAAGTGCCGACCAAGATCCAACTGAATTGTTCCGAACCGATTCTGACAGTGTCATCAGGGTACACGCCATTTAGAATACAGCCAACAGAGGGAGATGTGTGTGTGTGTAGACATCCTTCAGATGCAACACATAATGTAGGAACCTCTAAGTGTAATCATAATATCTGGATCAAAGATGAGACTGGCCAAATGTGTTCCTATTTCATGAATGGCATGGAAGTCCGATTCAACTGTCCCTTTGACATGAATTGGGAAAGTTCTCCAGCGGCTGTATGGGTTTGTGGATTCAAAGCATATCATGACCTTCCACCTTTCTCATGGTCAGGATGCTGTTATCCAGCTTTGCTCTCAGTCGGAACCACAGTGTATACCGATTCTAGAACAAACAAGCATGCGACAGGGGTCAAGAGAGAAGCGTTAAGTGACATGCTGAACAATATGCCAGATGCATTTAATGGTTACACCTTGTATAACCACTGGACAGCACCTAGGTCTGATGTAGGATGGTCTGTTTTTATCGGGGGTGGTACAGATGTTTCAATGCACAAGATCAATGCTCTTGCATTGGGTTATTTGAAACTGGCAGAGGTAATTGACACTCACAAGCCTGGCATTGATGAAACGAAGCAAATAAGAGAGATGATTTTGCAAAACAGAGTAGCTCTTGACATGCTCATTTCTGAGAGACAGGGGATTTGTAAATTCTTCAACACGTCCTGTTGTTTTCATTTGCCTGAACATCATGATAATGTGACAGATCTGATCGGACATATGATAATTGCAGCAATACCACAACCCCCAGCAGATCCACCAAGGTTTGGCAGATTGTTTGGAGGCTGGCGTAACTGGCTTATTAATACGATAATGCCTGTAGTGGTATTCTTCCTATTTTTAATTGCGTTGCTTCCTTGCTTGTTGAAGTCAATCAGATCTATGATAGTCAAAGCCTTAAATGCTAAGTCAACTTCCGTTCCACTATCCTATGCACCACCACAACCTACCCACCCCATACCATAGGAGAAAAATCCAGCCTGATCTCACGAGGAAACGTGTTTTACGTTTTGTCAGTTTAGTGGCTAATTCGTACGAATCAGTGCGAACTCAGTCGTACGAAAATTTACAATTTTAAAAAGGAGGCGTGGCTACCCAACCCCACCCTTAACCCCAACCATCATTGGGGGATGAGAAAATCGTACAAAATTATACGAATTAGATTGGACGAATTCATACGAATTAGCCACTAAATCAAAAAGTTACAAATTAGATCGTACCCACCCCATACCATAACAGCATAATCCAGCCTGATCTCACGAGGAAACGTGTTTTACGTTTTGTCAGTTTAGTGGCTAATTCGTACGAATCAGTACGAGTTCAGTCATACGAAAATTTACAATTTTAAAAAGGAGGCGTGGCTACCCAATCCCACCCCTAACCCCAACCATTATTTGGGGGTGAGCAAATCGTACAAAATTGTATGAATTAGATTGTACGAATTCATACGAATTAGCCACTCAATCAAAAAGTTACAAATTAGATCGTACCCACCCTATACCATAACAGTATAATCCAGCCTGATCTCACAAGGAAACGTGTTTTACGTTTTGTCAGTTTAGTGGCTAATTCGTACGAATCAGTACGACTTCAGTCGTACGAAAATTTACAATTTTAAAAAGGAGGCGTGGCTACCCAACCCCACCCCTAACCCCAACCATCATTGGGGATGAGCAAATCGTACAAAATTATACGAATTAGATTGGATGAATTCATACGAATTAACCACTAAATCAAAAAGTTACAAATTAGATCGTACCCACCCCATACCATAACAGTATAATCCAGCCTGATCTCACAAGGAAACGTGTTTTATGTTTTGTCAGTTTAGTGGCTAATTCGTACGAATTCGTACAAGTTCAGTCGTACGAACATTTACAATTTTAAAAAGGAGGCGTGGCTACCCAACCCCACCCTTAACCCCAACCATCATTGGGAAATGAGCAAATCATACAAAATTGTACGAATTAGAATGTACGAATTCATACGAATTAACCAGTAAATCAAAAAGTTACAAATTAGATCGTACCCACCCTATACCATAACAGTATAATCCAGCCTGACCTCACGAGGAAACGTGTTTTACGTTTTGTCAGTTTAGTGGCTAATTCGTACGAATTCATACAAGTTCAGTCGTACGAACATTTACAATTTTAAAAAGGAGGCGTGGCTACCCAGCCCCACCCCTAACCCCAACCGTCATTGGATGATGAGCAAATCATAATAAATTATACTAATTAAATCATACGAATTAATACAAATTAGCCCCTAAATCAAAAAGTCACGTATTGCCGTGAGATTACGTTGTATAATCACGACCTAAATATCCCTCAAGTGTCAATGCATCCCCAAAAAAAGAATTGCTTTTGTGTCAGGTAATCAAACAGGACTGCTAAGTATTAGTAAGTACCTCACACGCCGTACTTCCGGACAGTTATGTACACTTACGGTACACTACCCAGGTGAAAAGAAAGTGTACTTAAGTTGTACTTTTTGGGTGTAATTAGCATATTTTAATTGTACTATACTAAGTGGATATTAAATGTGCTGTTTTGAAACAACTTCAAGCATATTAATTGTTATTTAAGCTATTTAAAATATGTCGTAACATACTTAGTCGTGTTAAAATGGACATACTATAAGTATAATTAAAGTGTACTTTTAAAAGTGTACTTATTTAAAGTACATTTAAATCTGAAATACAGTTAAAGTATATTAAACCACGGCTAAAATATATTTTTAGTTCAGATAAAGTGTATTTTAGCCCAGCTGCAGTGCATTTTAAAACCAATTAAAATATAAATTCAATTGAGGTATACTTTAAGTAGTTTAAGTAAAACTAGTGAAAGTATTATTTAAGCTCAGTGGAAGTATATTTTAAGCTCAGTAGAAAAAATATTTTAAGCTTCACATTAATGTGTTATTACTATACTTACTATACATTTGCAGAGTGTTACAGGACCTACTTTATTTCAACAATAATTAAAATCCTTCAGAAGAATTGATTTTAACTATAATAAAATATGCTTTGAAGTACAATACAAACATAAATAACAGCACGGTTTCTGAACGCTTGAAAACTGTAATTTTCAACCTTTTTCAATTGACAATTAACATTAGTGTGAAGTAAGATATTTTAAAATACAGGCTAAAGCACGTGCTCATTTGCAGTATTCAAAATATGTTTCATTATTTCTTAAACTACTAAAAATAACATGCACATACTTTAAACACACTAAAATTGGCACCGTTTCACAGTGTTCTTATACAAAGTACTCATAAAACACACTCTAAAAAAGAACAAAATTAGTGTGCTCTCTGTAAATACATTAAAATGCATAAACAGTATGCTTGAGTTCCAGCATATTTTCACCGATGTACTTGTAGTATACTTTATAATAAATACATTAAAATGCATATCAACACATTTAGAATGCACTTTAAGTACTTTAATTTGTGCTAATTGTGCTTTAAATATACTAAATTTCAAGCACATTTGTAACATATTTAGGAGCACTTCTTTTTCACCTGGGTAAAAACACAGATATGTAAGCATACCAAAATATCCCTCAAGTGTCAAAACAACTAAATAAATACTTCACTAGCCTTTACAAGCTATGAATATTGTGTAACTTTCATTTTCTAAGCTTGCTTATACGTCTGAATACCTGTATTATTCTCACCCCTCTGTCCAAAAAAAGCAGTTTTATGATTTTGAAAGTGTCAGTACTCAAACAGTACTGCAAAGTATTAGCAAGTACCTTAAACACTGTACCTCTGATAGTTATACACACTTACGGTACACTGAAAACAATCAAAAGGTATATCCTATGTAAGAAAATATTATGATCGTCATGTAATCAGTTTTAATCGATGTGATTTTACAGATATGATTGTCATGTAATCAGTTTTAATCGATGTGATTTTACAGATATGATTGTCATGTAATCAGTTTTAATTGTTGTGATTTTACAGATATGATTGTCATGTAATCAGTTTTAATTGTTGTGATTTTACAGATATGATTGTGTTGTAATCAGTTTTAATTGTTGTGATTTTACAGATATGATTGTCATGTAATCAGTTTTAATCGATGTGATTTTACAGATATGATTGTCATGTAATCAGTTTTCATGTGTGTTTGATTTAAAATGCTTTTTCTCATGTAATCAGCTTTTATGTAGATTTGATTTAAGCAACGTACGGTTAGATTATATTTAGGGTTACTTGCATATGACTAATAATCAGATTTAATACACAGGTGTATGTTTGCCGTTGCTTTATGACTTTCTTGCAATAATAAAGAACCCAAAAGTACTGCGTGACTGTGTTCTGCTTTTATTAAGTGAAGGCTTTTCAATGAAAGATAGCCGATGATGTGCAGCTTTTGACCTTCAAATGTGAATTATTGTTCAAATAGTTGGCATACCCATAAAACAATTGTGTAATTTATATTACTGGGTTCTTTTCATTGTTGTCATTAAGGGATATCTTTTTATTCTCATGTACTTCAGCAGAGTAGCATTTTAAAGTAGGAACCCAATGGTAAAGTTCAAAAGTCTTAATCTGGCCTTATTTTGAACCTGTATTCTCTGTAAGTCATAGGCCTCAAACTCAATTCCTGTAGGACCGCAGCTCTGAACAGTTTTGCTCTAACTCTAATCAAACACAGCTGAGCCAAATAACCGGTGTTTAAAACTTCTAGGCTGCGTCCGAAACTGCCTACTACTCAGTAGGTACTGCATTTGAATTTAAACGTGCTAGTCGGCCGTTAGAAAATTACCTTCTTTACATTATGAATATAAGAAGTATGCGTGGAATTCGGACGTACTACATCCACCATTTTATCATGGTCACGTGACCTACCTGCGTCAGTTGTGTCGCTTCACTTCCATTCATGAATTTTCTCGCGGGGCATCATGGGATAGCACAGCATGCATGGGAAGCGCATAGATGTATACATTTGATGTCGCCTACACTGTTGTTGTCTATTGGAAGGAATGCGTCAATGGAGCTGCCATTTTGGAACAGGGTAGCGCTCCTTTGGGAAGCGCACTTAAGAATCTCGCCAGAAGTAGTCTATGAATTCGAACTCTACTCGGCTCGCATACTGATGTTAGTGTACAGAATAGTATGGAAGTATGCTATTCTGTACGTGTTTCTATTCTAGACGCAGCCCTAGACTGCAGGGGTGACCAACCCTGCTTCTGGAGTTCTACCTTCCAGCTGAGCTCAGCTCCAACCCTGATCAAACACACCTGAACCAATTAATCAGGACCTGAACAGCTCTGAATAATTAAAGGCAGGTGTGTTTGATATGGGTTGCAACTGAAATCTGCAAGACGGTAGATCTCCAGGAGCAGGGTTGGTCACCCCTGTAGAGACTATTAAGCAGGTGTGAGTTGGAGGTGGTTGTAGCTGCTACGACTATGCAGAGCTGTGGGCTTCCAGGTTTGTGATCTGGCATAAATGTAAAGAACTTTTAGTAATGATAATTATTATAAATAAATATAACTTATTAATGGATATATATTAATTTCTCTCTCTCTCTCTCTCTCTCTATATATATATATATATATATATTTTTTTTTTTTTCTCATTTCCTGAAAGCCCGACATGTCCTGAAAACCCAGCAAAAATTTTGTGATAAAACTGATTTTGTAGTTGTTGAACTTTTGTTAAAATATTATCAATCAAAGGATGACCTTTTTTTTTTTAAAGATTCCATAACTTAGAAGCATGATTTGGAATCTGTACAAATGATAATTTCTTTTGTTGGGCATTTTCTACATACTCCAATGCTAAAAGTAAAGCGTGGGCTTCAACTGTGAATATAAAGCATTCTTTAGGCAGACTGATTCCATAATGTTGTTGCCCAGTCACCATTGCTGCTGCTACGCCATTTTCCACCTTTGAACCATCTGTTAAAATAGGCGAGTGCAGAGAATACTGACTTCCAATATCCATATATTGTTGTCTGTATACATTGGGATGAGTTACTAGTTACTATACTATTGGGATGAGTGTCCTAAATCCATATTGATTACGGGCAATTCTTTAATGGAACAAGTAAAATTCCTTAAGGTTTAACACTGTGCAAGTCTGAAATTTCATTCATAATGATCTTTAAAAAGTCTTAAATTTGACTTGGTGAAACCTGTGGATGAAACTCGGTTAAACTCTGACTAAATGTTAATAAAATAAATTAATTTTCCAAATGGTGGGTGTTTCTTGAACATGTATTGGTATAAAAGACCTCAAAATAGGCATTTGAATGATTCTGATTCTTTTATTTGCATTTTACGATCATTTGAATGGAATATTTTCAACAACTGACAAAGAACCTCCTGCTGGGAAACTCACACTGTGATTTCCTCTACAGTAAGTCAATCACAAAATAAATTCAGAAAGCTGCAGTCATCTACACCAGATACTTAAATATGCATGTTACACAGCATTTCTCCATGAAGCTGTTTTTATTTTACACATAGGATTTAAATTTGCATTATCAAGATAAAGCAAGCAGAAGTAAATTGCTTGAAGTATTATATTCAGGTCTCTGATTCCAACCTCATGACAGTCCTGTGGAGAAAAAACAACTATATTAGTGGAGAACAATACACACTTTTACACAACAGTGGCTTAAAATGTGTCAAAATAATGTTGCTACAGCAAGATAAATGTGATTGCCTTTGCTACGCTTTTAGCTAGAAGATTAATATTGCTGAAATGGAAGGAAAACTTCCTCCAACCTTTAAGCAATGGCTTATGGAACTTCTACACCACCTGACCTTAGAAAAAATACGATACACTTTAGGAGGCTGTACTGATATGTTTTTTCTCACCTGGCAACCTGTTTTAGATCACGTAAAAAAGACGGACCCCTCAGTCATTTTAGAAGAGTAGAACCTTTCCTTGTTTGTTTGTTGTTGTTTTTTTTCTTTTTCTTTTCTCTTAAATTTTTTGTATTTTCTTTTTTCTCCCCTTATTTATGAGAGTAACATATGCTTTACTTATTATTACTATTTATTTGTATTTTTTCTTAATATTATTTATGTTTTTTTCTAGAACCTAAATGTATGTGCGGCAGGTTTTGTTTGTTTGTTGTGTAAAAAAAAAAAAAAATTGAAAAGCTATTTTGTAATGTATGTTTCATATCTAATATGTTCAATAAAAATACTTTTGGAAAAAAAAATAATAATAATGTTGCTACAAATCCACTACATAATTTATATAAAGCTGCAACAAGGGGACAACTTAATAAAGGGCCATGAAACCCCCTCGTTTCAGCAGGGTGTTTTCACACCTCTACCTTGGAATAAGTGAGAAAAGTGGGCGTGTCCAGCTCTGTTTAGGGGGGGAGTGTCGGAGGAACTAAAGTGGGATGGTGTGGGAGTGTCTATTTGTGCACGCGCGAGTTTCAGAGTCAAAATACTCACACACACAGACAGGAGAAAGTGATGGTGTTTAACCTACATGGAAATTCATTCATGCCTCTCGCGACAAACGAAATATTTGATTCGAGGATCTGCTGCAAGCGTGTGTTTTTCATGCAATGTTTGATACCGCACGGCGAATGAGAGAAAAAAAAACTCAGCATTTCCCGGAAACTTAGATGCACACGGCAGGTAGTGTCAGAAAGCCGCGTGTGTTATTCCAGTCACAAAATGCGGTGCTAACATTTCTGCACTCAGTGCAATAGTAACTTAATTCGATACGAACAAACTGAATAAACAAAGAGCACTGGTCGCTCACTTACCAAATCTGTAGAGACAGAACAATCACCAGCAACTAGAGCCGCATCTTTATGGAGAGAATACTACAAGCAAATCCAGATTTCAGCGTTTGCAGATGAGAACAGCTCTCAGGTAAACAATACTCCTCCTTAGACACGTAAGTTATTGTTGTCGCGCGTCGCGTACACTGTTAATCCACACGTGACTCAGAGCTCTCACAGAGAGAAAATGAAAACGAAACTTAACGGCAGCAAACTATAAAAGCAACACTTCACACTTGTTTTGCCAACACAACGTGGCGTCTCTGTGGCGTAAACACGGTGACAGTAATGAATATTAAGGAAGTTGCACAATAGAGCGCGCTGATTGGTTTGACCCAAGCCTTACTCATGCATTAATGCATCACACTGTAAGATGTAATAAGACTCACTCTGGCACAGACGCCCAGTCTGCACGCTGGAATACACGCTATTATGTCATGACCGTGACGCAGCTTCAAAAATTTGTTTCAAACCGGAAGTACGAATTTGCTTGAAATAACGCAAAAACAAGCAATTTACACTTTTTAGTGAAATATAGGTGTCCTAATAGTGTTTTAGCAGTGTGGGACACATATACGACTGTCAACAGCTCAAAAAATGTGTTTTGGTGTTTCGTGACCCTAAATGTATGTGACCCTAAATGTATGTGCGGCAGGTTTTGTTTGTTTGTTGTGTAAAAAAAAAAAAAAAAAATTGAAAAGCTATTTTGTAATGTATGTTTCATATCTAATATGTTCAATAAAAATACTTTTGGAAAAAAAAATAATAATGTTGCTACAAATCCACTACATAATTTATATAAAGCTGCAACAAGGGGACAACTTTATAACCCATAAATAAGAAAAAATAAGGGCAACTTTTCACATGTTAACGAGTTCACAGTACGAACCATTGGAGAATCTGCACTGTTTGAGCACTTCGCTGAATCCCTCGCAGAGTTTGAGGTCGCTCTGAGACTGAGCGCACTCGATGAACTGCTTCATCTCATATGAACATGGGTTCTGCTGCTGCGGATCCTGCTGGTACATGGGCTGCTGTTGCTGCTGTGGCGGGTACATGGCCTGACCCTGGTACGGCTCCTAAGAGACCATCAAGGATGAAGAAGTTTAGGTGTTTCCAAGAATTCATCACTGCCTTGTTTAAAAACTCCTACAATTATTTAGCTAGCCCAACTAGACGAAATATTGAGATAATTACTAATAGAATACAATAATAATTGTAAAAATTGTTGAGCAATGTATATTTCATTATATCTTAAATTTCTGGAAGTTTTAGGGTTGGAATTTATTATAGGTAACACTGTTGCTCAGTGGTTGGTACTGTTGCCTCACAGCAAGAAGAACACTGGTTTAAGTCCTGTCTGGGCCAGTTGGCATTTCTATGTGGAGTTTGCATGTTCTCCCCGTGTTGGCATGGGTTTCCTCTGAGTGTTCCGGTTTCCCCCACAGTCCAAAGACAAGTGCTGTAGGTGAAATTAATAAACTAAATTAGCTGTAGTGTATGTGTGTGTGAATGTATGGGTGTTTCCCAGTACTGGGTTGCAGCTGGAAGGGCATCCGCTGCGTAAAACATATGCCGGAATAGATGTCGGTTCATTCCGCTGTGGTGACCCCTGATAAATAAGGGAGTAAGCCGAAGGAAAATTAATGAATGAATTGATTATTGTATTCTTTAAAGGAAAACTGCTAAAATTACTTAGCAAGTCTAACTAGAAAAATTAAAAACTAGTTCAATAATTACTAAAAAAACTGATGTAAACTCTGTTGTAAAGTTGTCAAATTGTCTTGAATTTCTAAAGGTTTTAGTGTTCGGTTGATTTCATTATTCGTTTTTAGAATTTTTTTTATAAAATTCGCTAAAATGATTTAGCAAGTCCAACTAGACAAAAGTGTTTAAATATTTATTAAACAGATATAAATTCTTGTATATAAATAGCGGTCTTGTATATTTACATTTATTTATAAATTTCTATATTTATCTATACATTTCTTAAATTTCTAGAAGTTTTAGCCTTTAATTTAATTCATTATTGCGTTTCCTTTAATTCCTAATATGATATAGAATGTCCAACTAGACACAAATATTTTAATTACTGATAAACTGACATAAACTCAAAATTTCTAAATTGTCTTGAAATTCTATAAATATTATAACTAGATTTTCTAGAAGTTTTAGGGTTTGGTTAAATGTATTATTGTGTAATTTGAAAGAAAATTTTCTAATATTATTTAGCGAGTCCAACTAGACAAAAAATACTATAATAATTACTAATAAACAGATAAAAGTTGGCGGTTCATTCCGCTGTGGCGACCCCGGATTTATAAAGGGACTAAGCCGACAAGAAAATGAATGAATGAATGTTTGCTTATTTATTTGCTGCTAATGTTAACTATTTTTTCCTTTTGTATATAATAATATTAAACATATTACTGACCATTTAACTGTTTATTTACAATGAAACACCTCCAGGAGAACATATTTAGTAATTTGGGAATTCTTTTTGCGGGGGATCCCTTATTATGGTGGGAAATTTCCTTATTTTCACATCCCAATGTTGACAGGTATGCGAGTACTCTATTGTCAGTAGTCATTACCTATTGAGGTTAAAGTTATTTTGTCCAAAATAAAAATTTTATGTCATTCTAATGCTCTGAGACCTTCATTCATCTTCAGAACACTTTTTATAAAATAAAAATAAATGTAAAATGAATGCACCCGTGCCATAACGTTTACCTGATAGGTCACATCGGGCCTAGCAGCTTCAGAATGTCCCCCTCCGCCAAAGCCACCGGTCATGGCGTGACCTATTGTGTGTCCGACAGCAGAGCCGACAGCAACGCCTGCAGCAGTGGAGGCCATCTGAGCGAACATTCCCGGCTGACGGGGAGCAGCAGCAGCAGGAGGAGCCACCGCTGAAGGTGGAGGAGGAGCCGGAGCGGGTGCGTAAGACCGCGGAGGAGCTGCTCGAGCCATCGGTGCTGGTGAGGAGTAACTAAAAAGAAAACTGCACAATCAATTACCTGTCCTTTGACAATGACTTGGAGTAGGGTTGCACGATACTGGGGAAATGTGCCATATTGCTGTTGAGCATTGTGACAGCGATATTTCTTGTGATATAAAAACCTTCCTAGAGAAATGCTATTTTATTAACCCTTTTTTAATATAAATTTATGTAATGATATACACTCACTGGCCACTATATTAGGTACACCTGTCCAACTGCTTGTTATGCAAATTTCCAATCAGCCAATCACATGGCAGCAACTCAATGCATTTAGACATGTAGACACGGTCATGACGATCTGCTTCAGATCAAACCGAGTTTGTTGTTGTTGGTCCCAGATGGGCTGGTGTATTTCAGAAACTGCTGATCTACTAGGATTTTCACGCACAACTATCTCTAGGGTTTACAGAGAAAATATCTAGCGAGTAAAATCATATATTTTATTTGGGTCACATCCATAATGCATGTTGTTCTGAAAAATATAAACAGGTGTTTCAATATAATGTTAGCGTATACTCTCTATGCGAATTTAAGTTTTAAGTTTTTACTGCAAGTGTGACATCCATAACGCTGGAAAACAAATAACCGAAATATTGGCATTAATACAAATTTTCGAATTTAAACTTGCAGTTCTTAGAAAAGCTGAAGTTGTTAACCTGTGCTCAGATTCATTTTATATATATATATATATATATATATATATATATATATATATATATATATATATATATATATATATAAAACTAATAAATGGAGATGTTGATTGGGTTCACTAAGATTTTAATATTGAGACTGATATTAGGCTGGAGCCACTTAAAAGCTTATTGAAAAATTATCACTATAATAGTATATGCGATATACACCTTTCACTCATTTGTAGCATTTTAAAGACTAAATGTTGATATATCGACACCTCTTATTTAGGCTTGATTATAATTAATTAATCTGAAAAATAAACTTATCTGTTTATTTGGAATGACTTTAAAACATGACTAATAAAATTATTATTTTTCTAGAGAAATTTTACATCATAAAAAAAATCGTTATCGCAATACTCAACAAGAATATCGCATACTTAACCAGTATTTTGCAGCCTTAGTTACAGAAATACAAATTTCCACATATCAGTAAACCATTTAACAGATTATTTTGTTTTTCTTGTTTAATGTTACAAAATCAAATAATACTTCAAAGTAGAGATCACTTTCTACACCTATTTGTTTTTCTGATTTAATGCTGTGAGCAATTCCATGCAAATGTCAACCTCGCCATGAAAAAAAATGTCATTTTCACCAAAATACGAAAAAGTTTTTTGTGTTTTAAAGCACTTTAGAAATACTCAGAAATATCCTTGTCAATGTTTTCAAACTATTATATTTGATTTAACAAAGTCACACAAGTGGCAATTTCACATCTGTCACAGCAACTCCATGCAAGTGTCACATCCATAACGCTGGAATAGCTTAACGGTGTAAAGAGGAAAAAAAATAACATAGATATTGGCAATAACACAAATTTTCAAATTTAAACTTGCAGTTCTAAACAACTAAAGTAGTTAACCTGTGCTCAGATTCATTTTATTTTTATATTAAAAAAACGAATAAATGGAGATGTTGATTAGGTTCATTAAGATTTTAATATTGAGATTGATATTAGCCTGGAGTCACTTAAAGCTTACTGCAAACTTAGTTAGAGAAATACAAATTTTCACATATCAGTAAACAATTTAACAGATATTTTGTTCCTGTTAACTTCCTCAGTTTTAAGGTTAAATAATCAAATAATACTTCAAAGTAGACATCATTTTCTACACCTATTTGTTTTTCTAATTAATCGCTGTGAGCAATTTCATGCAAATGTCAACCTCGCCATGAAAAAAATGACGTTTTCACCGAAATACGAAAAACCATTTCTAAGTTTGTGAGCAAGTATTTTACAGTACTTTACAAATTCTCAGAAATGTCTCTGTCAATGTTTTCAAACTATTATATTTGATTTACCAGTCACACAAGTGGCATTTTCACATCTGTCACATCCATAACGGAGAGATGTCACATCCATAACGATACTTTTTCCTCAAAAATGCAAAAATATAAAATACAATAATACCAAACATGTTTGTTTTATAGTGAGTCAACTCTAATCCTTTTTAATTAGCATTATTTCTTTTAGATTGTGCAATTTAATTCACAGAATTTATACAAAATATGTTGAAGACTATAAATTCATATACTTTTCTGGTCACATCCATAACACATCTTTATTTTCCTCATTTAAAATATAAAACATGTTTACAAATGTATATTTTTCAGCTCCCTTAACTCTGTGGTGAGTTGATTTGGATAATACAAACAGAAGTTTCAATATAATATTAACATACACTTTCTATGCGAATTTATGTTTTGAGTTTATACGTTACTGCAAATGTCACATCCATAACGCTGGAAATGCTCATATTCAAAACACAAAATTACACTGGAGAATGTTTTTATTTCATACGAAATGCTATATAAGACTTTTCAAGCAGTGAATATGTCTAATGTTATCACAATATGAAATATTTAAAATATTAAAAATACTCAAAAGTTGATGTAGATTCATCTTCAATACTCAACACGCACTTCTCCAATCACCACCACTATTCTTTATAATAATAACTAACACAACCAAAGGGGACTCAGACTTCAGAAACAATATATTGTCACTATAATGAGCCTAATGTTTATAAATGTTTGTTGAGTAAATGACACACGATTATTATAAATGATAACATGATAATACAGCACGTAGCTCATGATGCTCCTCTCTTTTACCCACCTTGGAGGACTCATCCTCGAAGTTCTGCTTCGGCTTCCTCTCGGCATGTTGATTTTTTTATATTTTAATAGTATTATTATAAGAAGAGTACTGTATTCTACAGTAACTTACTCGCTTTTTACGCTACTGACCTTCGCACTGCACTTACTATCCGGGGAACTCTTTCTAGCATCTTACATCATGCCGGCGAACTTCCGCTCATGCGCATGAGCCTTTTTTTTTCAATTACCGCCGTCTGCTGCGCAGGAGTGTGGAATTGCTCGAGTCGTCTAGTACTTTCCATTGAGTAAACAGGGGAGTTCAGAATTATACAAGTGAATTAACAACAAAAATTAATCATGTACATTAAGTATTTTTTCCAGCAGTTGGGATGTCTTAATAGCTTTAGTATAATGGCATTACAGAAGCAGGGAATCATACACATTTTTTAGATCGATGAAAAATAGTTCACAGTTTGGTACAGTCAGCATACATTTTGTTTTGTGAATGGGTTACTTTTCAAATAAAATACGTTTTTTTGTTATTTTTTCGATTTCCAAAAATCTAGAGTTGCAAGTTTTACCCTACTGAAAAAAACAGCTTAAACCAGCCTAGGCTGGTTTTAGCTGGTCGACCTGGCTGGTTTTAGAGGGGGTTTGGCCATTTCCATGCCGGTTTCCAGCCATTTCCAGCCTGGTCTTAGCTGGTCAGGCTGGTAGATGACCAGCTAAATCCAGCTTGACCAGCCTAGCCAGGCTGGGAGCCCAGCCAAAACCAGCTATAAGCCAGGCTGGTCATTTTCCAGCCTGACCAGCAAAGATCAGGCTGGGAATGACTGTAAACCAGCCTGGAAATGGCCAAAACCTCTCTAAAACCAGGCTGGTCAACCAGCTAACCAACCTAGGCTGGTTTAAGCTGGATTTTTCAGCAGGGTGTTGATAATTTTATTACACACTTCAAAAAGGAAACTTGGTTTGAAAACAATGGCAACTAAAAGGAATTGCTAAAGTGAAGGATCTGCATGAGGAGGGTATATACATGTCATACTCTGATTTAGTTCAATTCAATTCAATTCATCTTTATTTGTATAGCGCTTTTACAATGTAGATTGTGTCAAAGCAGCTTCACATAAATGGTCATAGTAACTGGAACAGTGTAGTTCAGGTTTTAGTGTTTAAGTTCAGTTCAGTTCAGTTTAGCTCAGTTCAGTGTGATTTAATAATTACAGAGAGTTCAAACACTGAAGAGCCAATTCATCGATGCGTAGCTCTACCAATCCTGAACCATGCGAGGCAGTGGCGACAGCGGAGAGGGAAAAAAAACTTCACCTGATGGGAGTGAAGAAAAAAAACCTTGAGAGAACCAGACTTAGTTGGGCACGACCATTTTAATTTCTCCGCTGGCCAAAAGTCTTGTGCAGAGCTTCATTCGCCGTGGTTGAGGCTGGAAGATGGCCTCAGCGAAGAGTTAGACACTGCATCAAGGACAAACTTAACGTGAACGACAACCCTGTATATGCTTATTTACAGTCACCACAGGATACTAGGACTGCTTCTACGTGTTACAAAATGATGCTCAATGAAAACTTAGAAGTATTAATTTGAGAATAATCTGAGGATCTAGGGATTGATATTGAGGAGAATGAGTGGCTGGACATCCTTTCCAATGTAGGTAAAAATATGAGAGAAGTTAGAGGAAAGTTCATTCAGTACAAAATAATACACACCACCCAGACTCTAGTATGGGACTAGCTGGAAATAATCAGTGTTGGAAATGCAATAAAGAAGAGGGCACTTATTTACACATGATCTGGGAATGTTGTCTAGTTTACCCATTCTAGTGTAACATTTTAAAAACAATAGAGGAGTGGCTTGGCTGTGAGTTACCTGTAGAGCCACGGCTATGCCTTCTGGGTGACAAACTGGTGATACCTAATATAGATTAAAACTCCTTTATCCTTGTCGAGATTGGATGCATTACTGCTGCTAGGGTGATACTACGTAATTAGAAGAGTCCCAGACTGGTAGAAATGAAGGAGTGGATTAATGGGATGATTGAAACTGCATCATATGAGTGTATGCTGGGGAGATTGAACAATGAGGGAGAAGTACATAGAAAATGGGATAATCTCTGGCAACAGCTAAAATTAGGATAAATGAGTAAGTACATTCAAAGGTATGGAAGGTAAATCCTGCCAATTTTAAATGGATCAAATAAACATTTGAAATTAAAAGAAAAATCAAATTAACACTTAATTTCATTTTAAAACACTGTTCGCTAAATATCTGCCAAAATTGAAAACGAAATGGAATTATTTAATTTTCATTTTCACTTTGACAACACATCGTCCCCGTCAAATTGATAAATTTAAAAAGAAGTTGCCAATTTAACATTTCAATAAAAGGAAAGCTTAAATGTACATTTTGTTTTAAATTGTGTCACTATTATAGAGTAAACATTAATAACACGCTTTGTAAAAATGGCGTTTGCATTTTATATTTCAGTTTGGATTTTTATTTTAATATTAATGTAATGTGTGTATTTATATAGCACATTTAATGTGTATGGCCATACACTCAAAGCACTTCACAATCATGAGGGGGGTCTCTCCACACCACCACCAGTGTGCTGCATCCACTTGGATGATGCGACGGCAGCCACAGGACAACGGCGCCAGTGCGCTCACCACACACCAGCTATTGGTGGAGTGGAGAGACAGTGATGGAGACAATTCGGTGGAAGGGGATGATTGGGAGACCATGATCGTAAGGGCCGATAGAGGGACTTTGGCCAGGACACCGGGGTTACACCACTGCTCTTTCACAAGAAGTGCCATGGGATTTTTAATCGACCACAGAGAGTCCGGACCTCGGTTTAACGTCTCATCCGAAAGACGGCGCCCACTGACAGTGTAGTGTCCTCTTTTCTTTTACTGGGGCATTAGGACTCACACAGACCACAGGTTGAGCGCCCCCTGCTGGCCTCACTAACACCACTTCCAACAGCAACCTAGTGTTCCCTTGTGGTCTCCCATCCAGGTACTAACCAGGCTCAGCCCTGCTTAGCTTCAGTGAGTAACCGGTCTTGGGCTGCAGGGTGATATGGCTGTAAATTGGCAGTCTTGAAGCGGAAATGCAGTGAAAATGAAATGTTAAAATTGGCAACTTCATTTTAATGATCAATTTGACAGGGACGATGTGTTGTCAAAGTGAAAATTAAATAATTTCATTCAGTTAAATGTCTGTATAAACGTATATTAAGCAGACAGCCTACTAATGCTCAAATAGACCATCAAAATAAAGTGTTACCAAGTAATTCTTCTGCTAAGATATCTGTTTTTGTTTCCCCAAGTGTGATTTCCTCCAAGTTCTTACATCTTCATGATGTTTTAGTCAACAATAAACTCAATACACACTTCTCATTAGCAATTGAACTCATTCCTTTGTAATTTTGCTCAGTATAAATGGCCATTTTACTGAGGGACATGGCTTTCACTATAAACTAAAAATCATGATGTTACAAAGCCCATGTAAATTGCAATAAACGGTACATCATTCATCGCTAGAACTTATACATCAATACATGTTTGAACTGAAATGCATTACACACGTTTATGTGTTCAAAGCTCTTATTTTCTACTGACTTCTCAGCTTTTAGACAGCTCCAAGCATGATTTTGGGACCATCAGAAAACACCAACCTGCAATGAAAGATAATTTCTAAAGACAAATCATTAGATACTGTTTTTAAATCACCGTATGAAGTTGACCTGAAAGCATCAGCCATTGTTGAATAGGCAGATTATTTCTTTATTTAAACCGGTTACATGTTATTTTCCAGAGAGCAAATATACACTGGGCAGTAACTCGCAGGCAGCTTTAGAGAATAGAAAAGAAAAGGTTGAACCGATGTAAAACATTTAAAAACATGAGTCACAATCCGCTCTCTTGCAAAAGCAAAATCACAACAAAGACCCGTTATCACTAATTTTATTGTACAATCCAAACAAAAGAACGCAATCTTTACAGGAGGATGTTTCTAAAAAGAGGTGCTGAGCACAGAGCTAACAGTCAATCATGGTAAGCAATAAAAAAAGATAACAAAACCAAAATAATGGTACAAAAGCGTTTTTAAACTCTCGTCTTCGATTAAAAACAATGAGTTCAGTCAGTTTCTCTCCCAGTTTGTGCCTCGACTCGATCAACAGAAGATAAACGCAACACGTCTGCATACACACTCGTACAAATGAAGATAATAAAGAAGCAGGAGGTGAAGTGATGACATGGCGATGGTGGAAACAGAGGACAGGACGTTGTTTAGTTTGCGTGCTGTGCAGTGGAGAAACACAGCTTGAGTGTAAATGGGTATGGACCATCTGTGGAGAAAACACACACCACAACATTAGTACCATTTTGGACTATTAAAAGTAACAAAGTTTCTAATACTGTGCACATTCTCTTTATCATACGATTAAATTGCAGTTTCTGCATAGTATCGGTCCGGCTAGTTGGTTTAATGCGTCTTTGGTCTGATTAAGCGCGTGGAATCGGTCAGCTGAAGAGAGCACTCTGATTGGTTTTTCAGCAACGAATCAGAGCGCGAGTGTGACAGTAGCAAATAAACAAATCAAGTCAAACGCTGCATCCGAAACCGCATACTTCCATACTATATAGTACGGCAAAATCAGTATGCGAGCCAAGTAGTACGTCAGAATTCATAAATTTCGAAAATCAGTATGCGAGAAGTACCCAGATGACTTACTACTTCCGGCGAGATTCCGGAGTGCGCATCCCATGCATGCTACGCTATCCCATGATGCCCCGCGAGAGAATTCATGAATGGAAGTAAAGCGACGCAACTGACGCAGGTAGGTCACGTGACCATGACAATATGGCGGATGTAGTACGTCCGAATTCCATTCATACTTTTCACATTCATACTGTATAGAACATACTTTTCTAACGGCCGAGTAGTACTTTAAATTCAAATGCAGTACCTACTGAGTAATAGGCGGTTTCGGACGCAGACAAGGTGAAACAAAAAGAGGCCGACTGTAAATTTGCAACATTCCTAAATATTTGCAAACAAATACGGATTATTAGATTATCAGAGATATTTGGAGAAGCCAATCCCTCTATGGTAAGAAGTTTTAAGCAAGCAGATTGGAAGTTCCAGTTTCACGTTGTGAACAAGAAAACAGATATTGGAAAGACATGCCGTTTCTGTTAGCTTTTGTTCGTTTGGTGTGTCTTTAGAGGGAGCTTTTTGGTGCAGATGCGCAGCAACAGCTCAGTCGGGTTTTGACTCGCTAGATGTTCATCATTCTGATTATACTGGAGTCTTTGAGCAATACTGCAGTTTCAGATTTATTTAAATTTAATGTGCTGCTATATACGTGTTTATCTTAATCTTACTTTCAATATAATTAGCTTTCATAAACTATCAACCTTCTGCAATTCCCTCACAAACCCTGTTTAAAAAAAAAAAAAAAAAAAAAAACACCATTATAACCAATTCATACCTTTACACATCAAAAACCAACTAGCCGGAGCAATGGCTTGGTGTGTACAGAACAATTTTGAAAACCATTTTTGATCCACTTTAAACAATAACTAATGTATGCAAATAAAACAAGTCACTTACTAGGGTTCTTCATCTGGTTATGATTGATCATAGCAAGGGCCTCCATGGCGTCATTAACAGACTCCCACTCCAGAAGCCCTGACGAGCTCCTGTCTGGTGAGTTGCCTGTTCAGTAAAGTAGAGCAGGATTAATAGAAGCACAGAAAGATTTTTGTGATTTTTTTCCCACAAACTTCAACAGTGTAAAAATTGTGACGATTCTGTGTGTCTCGTTTTAAAGTTCTGATCTTTATTTAATACTTTCAGGGTTCTTACACCTTTTCCACCTTCAAATTCCAGCACTTTTTAAGCACTTTCAACATGCATTTTTATGCTTTTCCAGCACCTAACAACCACGGTAAATTACATTTATATATGCTGTACGTACTTTTTCACATTTAAATCCATTGTGCTTATTTAAAAAAACAAAACAATATGACATCTCAATTTAAATGGTTAAATACTTTGGAACTTAGATTTATTGAAATAGTTCACCGAAAAAGGGTAAAATAGGCCGTTATTTGTAACTTTACGTGGTTTCTAAAATAAAATCTGTCAGTGTTATTTTTTTTCTCTCTCGACCTTTACATTTTTGTGGCTGTAGCTCCCTGTCATTTCAAGGAAAGCAAGTGAGCCACTCAGAAGAGCTTTAAGACGGAGCAGGCATTGCAGGCTTTGTTTACTGCAGCAAGTTGATTTGCTGACTGTTTTAAACTATTTCTGATTGCTGCGTTTCGCATTTTTAGGTGCAAATATGCATTGAGTGAATGTCTTCTTAAATATGTGCATGCGCTGAACATTTTGCAATGATAAAGTGCAGAGGGTTGCTAAACAATTACTAAGAGATTTCAGCTGCTGTCTGGGCTTCCACGGCATTTCTAAACTTCCCTTTCTTCATGTGTTCAATACTTTTTCCCCCCGTGTCATTTTATTTTATTCCACATAACCTCAAATTGTTAAATAACTACTTTTGTTTTCTTTGCATATATGGATTTCTTTGGTTGCTACCAACATACCAAAATTAAAATTTAACAGAACCTTTAGAAATATGTTTTCTGAGAAAATAGGTGACATGTTCAATACTTATTCCCCCCACTGTAGATATCTTAAAATCACATACCTTTGGCTACAAAAATTTTGATATTGGAGGGGTTCTTCACACCATGTTCTTCACAGAGCTGAAAAAGGACAAAAGTTGTGAACGCACACTTCAAATAACATCATTTGACCAATTAGTCATTTCTCTGACGTGAACTGACCCTGGTGAACATTTCTGGTGTAGCTTCAGGGACTGCGTTGAAAAAATGGAGGACATTGCTGGGGTGCTGAATGCGGTTCTTAGCAGCCTGCTCAGGAGTAGCGAAGCGGTTATTTCTGCTGCCATGATAATCTTTGAAGCTGTTGGTGCCATCGTCAAGCTCATATGACTGACCGGGCATTATGGCTTGCTGTTTAGATACACTGAAACAAACAAAAAAGAAACAAAAAAAAGGTTAAAAGGTTTATATTGCTGGATCTGTGCTGTAAAATATTCCCCAAATCCATTCATTGCCCATCATGTAACAAGTATGTTAATTTTATAGTATTACCTGTTTGGTTTAGTTATTTAAATGGGCAATGCACATTATTCAACATTACTGTAAAATGTGCCAAAATTATTTTTCATCATTTTGTGCATTGCTGCTGCAGATGCTTAGGTCAAAACCCCTTTTAACATGAAAGATAACTTTTAAAAATCGCATGTTGCAGCACGTGTAGTTAAGACTCGGTGTAAAACATGCTACAAAACATGCCTATATATTTATTCCCACAGCAGATGTAGAGCTTTAGTACTCGTTTAGTTTATTTGTTACAGGGGCGATGCACGTTAATCAACAATATTGTAAAATGTACAAGAATTTGCCAAGAATGGCTATTTTTCTTCCTGTGAAAACTTTTCACTGAGTGCTCCTGCGAAAATTACTTAAATTTGGATGAAACAAAATCTCAAGTGGTTCTCAAACTTTTTTTGGCCAATTCTATAATTGTGGGCTTTGTAGTGAAGATCAAAATTTATTTATATTTTTTTTCATTTTTTTTTACTGCCAATTTTTTTGTTTTTGTTAAGTTTTAAGCAGTTTATCCATTTTAATTTCTATTTGTATCATGTTCTCTTTTAAATACTGGTCAAATGGAGTATATGCCAAGCTAACGTGTTTGCCATACTGATACACTTTCGGTGACCTATTATTGTCTTACATTGTTTTCCATTTTATACGGTTCCTTTTACAGCATGGATGTTGTGATGTAATTCAAATACAATCAGTTAAACACACTTTGGCATTCATTTAGTTGCTCAAGCGTAAAACAAGACAAAAGGTCCCATCAGAATCAGCAGGCTAGCGCAGAAGCTCCATTGAATATACTGAGGTAAAATAAATGCTCATATTATAAAGACATGGCGGGGGAATTGTAATTTAATGCAGTGCTTCTTGTACAACCTGAGACCCACTTTATATCAGATATCACTCAGCCAGTGGAGATAGATGATTTTTAAAGAAAACAGACCTTAGACGCGCTGATTTTGCATTGACATACAATTCGCCGGAAACGATTAACCCAGGTTACTGGCAAATTAAAAGTCCTATTAGCATGCTTTGGCATATACCCTATTTATCCAGAGACAAGCAATTTGGCTGTCTTCACCAAACGTGATGCGACATGACAGAAAAATGTAAATACTAGCCATTCACAAAATGTTAAAGATTAGAATCTAACTAATACATCATAAAAGTACTTCAAATGAGTTGCTGATGTTGTTGGTTTACACTTCTGCCTTTCATTTTCAAACAGTCTGCTAGCTGTCTGATTTTCAAGATCTGAGGTGATCTATCTGCTGCTGCTTTCAGTATGGCAATGCCATGTAAAATGCTGTTCAAACTCACACTGGTAACATAACACTGAATAAAGTACATAAACTGCACCTGTTATGTCGTGACATCAGTTTCTGCAATAGACATGTCATGTCCGTTGCTTTCACAAGTGTCGAAGTCAAAAACTCCTTTTAACATAAATGAGATACCTTTAAAATCGCATGTCACAGCGCCACCTGTAGTTAGGACAGTGTAAGATATGCTGCTGCCTATAAATATATGAATCTCACAGCAAATGTAGACATGGTGCTAGTGGATGTAGAGGGTTTTAGACAAAATCAGAGAGCATGCTGCAGGACCAGCTTAAGTGAACACTAAACCAAAATGTAAAGTTCTGAGCATTGCTTAAACAAAATAATAAAAATAAACGCAGGCAGAACATACCATAAATTAAGTTTCTGATTGAACAGAAAATTGTTGTTGAGATGCGAGATGGCACGATCCACTGCATAGCAGTCTCCCATCTCCACCATGGCAGCTCCAGGCTTGCTCTTCATGAACTTCACCTACATTTAAAGAAGAAAAAGACTTTCCAGCAAAGTTTGCTTTGACAGTATCTGACTCAGAATAGATATTCTTGAAAGAACACTGCACATCAACATTAAGGGTGTCACGATCCTCCAAATCCTTGATTCGATTACATTTTCGATTCTAAAGTCATGATTCGATTCACTTTTCGATTGAATAATTAATTAATTAATAACGAATTAATTATTTGTAGCCTACCGTTTAAACTACCTGACCTGCATGGTCTTTGTTTTACCCATAAACAAATCATACAGTAAATGAATAAAGGCAAGATACACACATAATTACCACCAGTCAATCACTTTTTCTGCGGGACTCGTGAATAGGCAATGATCTATGTCGTTATAATGGCGTCGGTAAAAAAGGTGCACAACCAACAGGAACCAGCCAAAAGTATCTGAGGTGTTCGCTAAAATGACTAAGTACAAGTGAGTGAAAGATTGAAGCAGTCTATTGATCCTGACTGCCTGGACCTGCTGTCTGGAGCGCATGGCTGTGTGTGCGTCTGTGTCTGTGTGTGTGTATGTGGTCACGTGATGTGCGTTTTCAGAGGTAGTGAGGAAGGAGGGCTGCTCAGAAATGCTACACGCCACTGTGGATGTCAAATCGTTGTCGTTCTAAAATGCCATGTAAAAACAAAGACCGTGTAGACACGGCCTGAGTGTGTACTTTTCGCGAGCGGATTTGCAACGGGTGCGGGGCGGAGGATCGCTATGACGGTGTTATCTATCGGACGAACCCTAATACGTACATAGCAGAGCTTGCAAAACAGCGTTTTTTTTTTGTCGACAACACGAACGCTGTCAACATAACTCACTGGAAATCCAAAATGCTTACACACCGGCGACTTCATTGAAAGAGGAGAGGGTTTAAGCTCTGTCGACGGGTCTCCTGCTTCTGCAGTTTAACAAGCACTTCAACAAGCCTGTTTTTTTACCGCTTGGCAAGCCAAGCTGACGTGACATGGGGGCGTGGCAGCATCGACAATTCTATTTTTTGATTCGATAATCGAAATTGAGCATAAATTTCGATCGATTTCAATTTAAAATTGAAATCGTGACACCCTTAGTCAACATGTATCCTAAAAGAAAATGGTTAATGATCATTATCAATTTCTGAGCTAATCTCAAATCCCATAAAGCAGAACATCCTGCAATAATGGTCCGACAGAATTGCTGGAAACAAAAAAAGTATTACATACCCGTTCCACATTGCCATAAAGGCAGAAGATGTTGAAGACCCTGTCAGCGTTTATTTTTACGGGATCCAGACCGTACACCATGATCACAGGTGAGTCTGCATGTGCGCCATACTCCCCCGGAGGTGGTGGTGGAGGACCACCATACTGTGCGCTGTAGCGCTGGCTGGCTCCACCTCGCCTTGGAGCACTCATAGGAGGTCCCATTCGTCGACCCTCATAGCCATAGCTCTCATCTGGGTACCCGGGATAACCACCTGAATTTCACAAACGAAAAAACAGAACACATGGGGTGAGTTGCTGCAGGTGGGCAAACACATTTTACACTACACGTTAAGTTTTAACATCAACACAGCACCATCTTGCTGCCACTGTGATAAGTACACCCCAACTTGTTGTCGCTTTAACATTCACTCCCCTGATTTGCGAGCAAATGAGGCAAATGTGTTAGCGCGTGTGCCCCCGCAAGCCTTACCATACTCTGGAGGGTGGTCTCCCAGCAGAGCCGGCTGCCTCTGGCGCTTGTTGGGGTTGGCGTTCATATCTAAGAGGTGAAGAAAGAAAGAAGGTCAAGAAAAGAAAGGGGGACGGGGTAAAAGAGAGAGAGGGGGGGCAGAGAAGGTGATAGATGAGTTTGCTAAGAGATGACAGGCCAGGACACTGACTTTGTTTAAAGATCAGCAAAAAGGGGACACACAGAATATCAGAAATAAAGAGGTGATATTAATATTAATAATAAGAGACATCAAGCATTTTCCTAATTTTTTTTTACAGTCAAAGATTAAGATTTCTACTATAGCACAATCAGTTTAAAACAAGTTACTTTGAGTCAACAAAAACATCATTCAATAAAAACATTTGATATATTTTAGCATCACTGAATTATTTGTATTGCAGAAATCAACACTGTACTTCAGATAGGTTTTAAATGCCGCAAAATGCCTAAAATATAAGCAAATACCATTTCCAAAAGAGTTAACTTCTTTTAAGGATGACAGTCTTATTTCAGGAATAATAATAGTACATTTTGACAGGCTAGTTGAGATCAACTTATTAATTTTGACTCATTTATTACTACTCGCCAAACCTAAACAGTCAACTGGTTAATAAACAAAGGCTTTTAATTGCACCATCAAGCTTATAACAACCAGTATCATTGCATGCCCCCGTTACCATCAGCATCTGCACCTGTTCACGTCCACACAGTGAAAAGATCATGGACATTTCTATACAACTAAATGTTTCTTATCCAAAAACTGAAACGCTGAGGGCATCATAACTTACATAATGTGGCTTGTCAAAAAAGCCACAAGTTAAATATGCACAAGTCCCCTCCCCATGCACAAGCTATACCCATTTTATAATCAGAATGGTGCGAGTGATCGTTCCCTGAGCAGTTATAAAATGGACCAGTATTCAGTATGACTTAAAAAGAAATATATATATAAAATTACAAGACCTGTCCAGAAACAAATGACACCTCATGTTCTTTCATTTCAAATCTTGCTTTTAGTTTCGATTAAAAAGTTTTACCCTTAAAGTAATTCAGAAACTTTATATTATGATAAAAGCAAGTCTAGATTTAACTGAAAAGGTGAGAATATGCCAAACAAAACTGAAGATAATTTAGAAACCATGCAAAGATTAGAATTGCAATTTAGGTTTGTGCAATCTAGTTTGTATTGAATCAGGGTAGGCAGGCTATTTAGCCATTTTAAAACTCAATTTGATTAGTAAAGTCAGTATCTTGTCCCTCAATCAGAAGCATACTCTAGTTTTGGAACAAATGTTGAATGCACCAATACAAACATGGACTTTAAAAAAAAAAATTTAACATTTGCAAAAACAGGCACTCAAAAATGCAGTTGTCCAGTGTCTGCATGACTCCTCTCTATGACTATGACATTTATTGTGTCCATTTCTTTATTGGCTGTGCCAGTGTTGTCAAACCAACCAATCAAATAAATAATTAGCGCTGACGACAAACTCTCACCTCCCTAAATAAACAATTTAAATGCACTTTCCTACTTTATTTTAGGCAATAACAAAAACACTCCACTTAAGAAAAAAAAAAGTCAAGTTAGTCAAACATTTGTTTCAAACACCCCACTGAAATATTAGACTATGATTATATCACTCCAAGACAACAGAAGCTTGGGGTTACTTACAGTACAAACGCAAGGGTTGGGGGTTGAAGGACGGGGCAAGTAGAACATGCTGTAAATTAGCCACCGTTGAGCGATGTCTTCATGACACTTTGTCCTCCGTACCGCACTTAAGAACTTTCCATTTCTGTCCATCCCACTGATTCACAAGCACTCTTCCAGATTCTGATAGGTTTCAAAGCTCCACTGACGCCAGCGTACAGTCCTTATTTTCATTTCAATGCCTGTCTTCCCATGGAGGTTGAAAAGCTGGAGCATTTTAAGCCCAATTCAGACTGACTGGCACTTCCACTAGAGACACAAAGCCAACCTGCATCATACGGAAGGTGTTACACAGTAGTCATATGACTAGGAGGGGGGAAAAAAAGGGAAAACTTCACATATTGACAGACAGAGAGCAGGAATAGTAAAGAGTAGGACACAAGTTGGGGAAAGAGAGCGCATCTGAAACACCAGCCTCCAGGGCAGAATTTGACTGCGTAACTGAGTGAAAACACTTGACGTGTTGGGCTGTCTGCATGTCAGTGCGTCTGCTCGATGTTGTCTGCGGTGTCTTCGGTGTCTCGGGTGGTTTAGTGTCGTCAGCTGTTGACGAGTGAAGAGTCAGGCATGTTTGTGTTGCATGGATAGGCACGGTGAAAGAAAGACGACATAGCCCAGAGAAAGACCGGCAGGTTTGTAGAAGGCTGTTTGACGCTGTCTGACGCCAGCAGTGTGACATGAATGAGGCAAGGAGGTCTGTTTGCTTTGTGTTGTGGTGTCACTTGAGGATGCGTGTCAAAAACACCCCTTGTTAGCAGTGAGGTGTCACAGTGGAGTGTGTCTTGTTCTTGACCCGTAAGAAACAACGGGATGACAGATGAATGGGTGTGTGGGCCATAACTACTTGCACCCACAAATCCTTCAATGTGTAATGCCATACAACAGGAACAATGTCTTCGATGGTAGTGTCATTGCAGTAGGAGGTGAGTAGGAGTACTAAATGTTGCATGATCAGGTGTTTGTCGTGATGTCTTGCGGTTTCACAAGAGTGAATTGAGTGTCTGTCCATCTGGAGAAGTACTCTCGCAGGTACAAGAAGAAGTTTGTTGAGTATGCAGTGTTGAGAGTTTGAGGAACCTGTGTCTTCAGTGAAAACTAGGAAACATCCCCCAGTGTCCAGGTGTACTGAGTGTTCTGTTGTTGTACTTGATATTCTGGAAGGGTCAGTGATTTCATATTGAGCTCTAAAAGCCTGTACACACTGGGACGCTTTTTGCTCGCGTTTTTTTTGTCGGAGTTTAACACCTCGTGACTAAATAAAAGGTGCTAATGTAATCATGCACACCAACGCGCACAATGCCATGCGTAAAAGCGACATTTAAAAAAAAAGGCTTATGTTCGTTTTGTTGGCACGCCGCGTCAAAACCTTCTCTACCAATCAGAACTTTTTGTTCACGTGCACGGAGCTGCTGAAGTTGCAGTAAACAGCTCTTGGAGGCTCACAAGCTCAAAACAGTCAATGCGAGCGCACATTGAAGAAGATGCCGAGAGGCGATATGAACGTGGAGCTGCTTATTGCACTGTTGAACAATAATTATTTCTTCATCGCTAGTGCTGCTACTTGAACCATCCATAACAAGTGTCAACTTTGACTTCTTCTGTGCTACAAGCAGAAGCTTAAAGTTGTGTAGCACCGTCTAACGTCAAGTGATTTTGCATGTTCTTCAGCTCGACGCCAGAGAAAATCGATTGGGTTTGAATCTGGAAAAACGTCTTGTAAAACCTTGATGATAAATGCAAACGAAAAGCGTCCCGGTGCGTACGAGTCTTAAATGTACTGTGTGAATGCGAGGAGCAAATGGCCAAAGTAAGCACCAATGGACTGTTCAGTCAAAAGGTCTTTTGTTCGGCAAACTGCAATTTGTTTGTGAATGCAATTCTTTGGGCACACCAATAATACTTTCAACCTAAATCACGTAGTGTTGTCCTGAAGTCAACATGAAATCAGAACTGTACTTTTAATTGGATACTTCTGGCAAACAATTCATGTTATTCCATAGAACAATACACCACACCTTACGACTCTAATTGTTTAAAGACCTTCTGCTCCAATAAACCCAGAAAGACTAAATCAAGTCTCTTGATATCAAAAGATATCAGGGTTGTCCATGGATAAGGCCACGTTTATGGTGCTTTCCCAAAAAGCCACTTGCCCCTCACACTTCATGTGACAGGCTTTGCTGGAAAAAGAAGTCTGTAAGATATCAGCAGGATAACATTGAGGAAGCCTTAGTTTGATCAGAGTGTTACGATTTGACCTCCCCTTAAGAGTCACGAGAACAAGCACAACATGTTGTGTAGATGCTGGTATGCCTAACACTCAGCACAGGGGAGGTGAAACAGCGGATTTATTAATGCGGTTCTAGGATTCCCCAAGCCCACCCGCTTATTTCCGTCACAGTGGCAGTAAGGGCGCTGACAAATGCTAAAGCAGAAGTAAGGTTAACAGTACCTTGAGTGCCCAGGCTCGGATTGGTGTAGTCCCATGTGTCCTGGTCATTCTTGAACACATTAAGGCGTGTTGGCTTAAATCACAAAACAAACAGTTTTATTTAGATTTTTAATTACTGACATAACCAGCAGATATTATTTGTTTGTTGCCAAATTATTTGAAATCTTTCCCCAGCAGACACTTTCATTTATTACACAAAGTAATGATTCATTGAATCACTGAGAGAAGATTCTGGCAAGCCATAATTACAGCCATCACACTTCTGAATATGACACTTACTGTCCAAATGTATCTACTTCTAGGAAAAATTACGAAATGTGTTTTCTTAACTATATATTTACCCATTTTCAAATTGATTAAAAAAATGCACAAAGCTAAAATAAAACATTTTAAATCCAGAGGTTTTTTTTTTTAAATACACAGCTTAAATTAAAACTCTCAAACTATCTTTTTCACTTGACCAAAAGTAATGTAATCTCACATTAGACTTTGCTGAGCATAAAATACATATTACAAAACATAGCTCATGCTGGTTTACAGGTAGATTTTTTTTTGGCCAAATTGTCAAACACCGACAAAATTGTGGCAAGAACATGACACTTTAGTACTTGTTAAACTGTTAACTATGCTAACTTAATAAACTGTTAGGGTGTTCATTTTTAACAACTGATTCAACACATTGAATTGACAGCCCTAGATTTGCTATTCACACAATCAAATATTTGAGACACGGTGATTTGTTTGTGAAAATTACTGATAAAGCTGTGCAGGGTGACAAAAAAAAAATGCTTGCAGGGTCAGATAACAGATAATGCAACTGCGCTTCAGGCAACCCAAGTTTAGGTCCCTTTTCATGAACCTATCCCAACAAAATCCCCCTCTTTCCCACTTGCTGTCAACATACTCTCCAATCATAATAATTTTTTTTTAAACAGTACACTTTTTTTTAAAAAGTCCCCTAGAGATTAAAATGTGAATTTTTCCATTTTTAAAAACTATTCAGCTGATCTCCAGGTTAGCATAGCATAAATCATTCAATCAGATTTGACCATTAGCATCAGATCAATTTTGTTTATTTTCATTTTTAAAGCTTAACTCTTAGTTAGATAAGAGTTAGATTGCATACCAAGACTGACTGAAGATGAAAAATTGAAATTTTCTAGGTTCATATGTCTATGAACTGTACTTTTGTTCTGGCATAATAATCCAGGAACTTTGCTACCGAACCAAGAATAGTATTAAACAGCATTGTTACCTAGTTATCAAGCTGGGGACTGTTTTCAGGTCCTGTATAGTATAAAAACCCAACTGTTTAACTTCAGGGGAGTTGTAAAATGTGTTTGTGCATTTAAGATTTTAATCTATATTTTTTTTAAGCACATTTTTGATAAGTCACACTATTGACATCTGTAAAAATGATAATAGAATTGTTTTAAAAGATCACTCAGTGAATCCACATGAACCTTACCTTGGCATACTCTATCTTTAGAGTGCAACAACCGGAATATATATCAGCCCCATTGAGAGAGGCTTTGGCTCTTTGGGCGCTCTGAACAGAATCAAATGTGCGAGGAATTAAGGAATACAAAGGTAATCTTCAGCACAGCAACTACTTGCAATCAAAACTATTTGGTTTTTAAGAAACAGGGTTTCTGCAGGTTTCACAGAGTTAATTTAAAGACCAATATATTTTTAAGACCCTTATGAATGAAATTTTAGACTCATAAAGGGCTGAAAGCTAAGGAATTTTTCAAATGGTCCAGATGGAAAAGATTGTTTTGCCCAAACAGAAAAATGTATACTTTAATACATTTGATAATACGATAATTTTTAAATTTTAATATTTTGGATTTTTGTCTAAGCAAAATATTTTAAATATTGTGTATACACAGCTCTACCTGTATCCATACAGTTTTTTTTCCCAATATAAACTTTTTTTAATAAAAAAGAAGAAATAAACTATAATAAAACAATAATAAAATAAATCTATACACAACAATCAGTCCAGGTTGGTGTCCTCAGCAGTAAACACATTTAGATTTTTAAAATAAAAATTATTAAAAGGAAAATAATTGAGCCATTATGATAAATAGAGTTAAAAATTACTGTTTAAAATAAAAGCTTAAAGTTTTATTGAGATTTATTGTTGGTGATTGAATGGGTTTTGGCCAGATTGAGTAGCAATACATGAAGAAAGAAAAATTAAGATTCGTTTAAAAAAAAGATTTAGAACCTAAAACAAAATATTTCAGTAAATTTAAAACTTTCTAAGGCCTCAAATTTGGATTTTAAGACGTAAGCCATTTTTAAGACTTTTCAGACCCTGCAGAAACCCTGAAGAAAACTTCAAAAACAACAACTGTAAACATTCATAGCTTCTAGCATCCAAGGTGAACTCAAAGAACAAACTGAAACATAATTCACTTCTGTCTTTGAGCAGACGGAATCTATCAAAAGGCTTCAATGTGCAGTGGGAAACAGTAAAGGATATTCCACCATGGCCTGGACTCCGTTCTTCCTAAAGATGACGATTCTTTGAACAGGACCACAGTTGTTGCAAATCGTATAGAGAACATCCTATAGAGCAAAAAAGAAGAAGGTTAGTGCGTGTGCGGAGGGGGGAAGTTATACAATTAAAAGCTTTATTATTACGCAATGGTTATAGGCATTACCGAGGTAATCGGATAAATGGGGTTCATGATAGTCAAAAGCAAAACATTATTGACACTGCGGGCATCATCAGGATCCCCCGGTCTGGAAATCTTCTGACTGGTAGAGTAGTTCACAAATGCAGGATGTCCAGCAATGTAGATCTGGTTGTCGTTGGCGTAAGTAACAGCGTTGCAAGACCCATTCATATCCTCATATTCAACCAGGGCCTGGCGCTTCTTAGGCATGAGTACCACATAACTGCAAAGAGATTGAAACGAATGAGCCATAATGCATTTCTCAAAAGGGCAGAATTATGGCACAGTGATACCCTTGTAAAAAGCGGAAAAAATACTATGCAGGTTACCTGATGGTTCCAAACTCTTGGAGGGCTTCAACAATGTCTGACTCCAAAACTCCATCCACTAAACCTCGGACATGGACCACAAGAGAAGGAAGAGTCTTATGTGGGTCAGTATATCCTTCCTATAAAAGATAAAAAAATGAGGTTAGTTCAGTGAACTTGTATAACTAAACATTCACACAAAAAGTATAACGTGACATAACCCTAACATCGCACGTTGTGTGTTTGTAACGTTAACATGCATTGTTTTGCGTTTTCAGCGTGTATTTGCCTCCATTTTCTAAAATCCATGTGCATTAATTGTTAATGTTGTACAAATACATAGTATTTTCACACTTGGGTACTTTTTTTGAAGTATTGTTGTGAAGTACCGTATTTTTTAAATCTATCGTAATGGCGGTCGCGTGCAACACAATCCATTCATTCAGAAGCCTATCACAATGTGCGTGCGTAGCAATTACGTATGTATTCCAGAACATTTCAAGTGTTTCTTACAAAATAAGTTTACGTTTTCATATGTGGACTTTTAGCATTTTTTATCATGCTTTTGACGCAAAAAAAACATATTGTTTGGCACAATTGTTTAGTTAGCTGCTTGGCTAACTAACGTTAGTGCTATTTTAGCTATCTAGCTAGCTTACTAAGACTACGCCAGATAAAGTCCATCATAAATATCGTTTAGTATATAAGCAGATATTAGTCTTACGGTCGCCATTCCCCCTTCGTTTTCCGTTTTCTGGCGTTTTGTCGCTCTGCCGCCTTCACTGTAAAAGCGAGCCGTTTGTGTCGCCATGTTGTCCCGTTACGATTCACGCGTATCAAAATGAAATGGACGAAAACTACAGAAAATGGGACAGACGTGGCTGACGCCCTTCAGGCAAGAACCGCGAATATTACAGGCGGAAAGCACTGTCAATCACTACTGTAGTCCAATGAAAACAGGAAACATCTACGGTGAGGTCTACGATTGGCCACTGCAGCCTTCATTCTAAACACCGTTCTCTTCGAAGTGATACGGAAGCCCAAAGAGGCATATCTGATGATCACGACTTCATTTTGTTCAGACAAGCTGTGTTTTCAAGATCATGAAAATTCACACATCTACACAAATAGCACGAAACATATAAATATGAATGTACAAAAACAAAATGATAAATAGAATCTGTATATTTTATTAGTATTCTCTGTATGCTCACTTACAAAATAATAAAATAAAATAATTGTATCATTTACTCTACATTTATTTATATTAGTCCAAATCAATTTAGAGAAAGGGACTTCATGCTGAGAGAGGACCAGCTAAAACCAGCTTGACCAGCCCAGCCAGGCTAAAACCAGCTATGTCCAGGTTAAACAAGGCTGGTCAGATTTTAGCTGGTCATTTCCAGGAAATGGCCAAAACCCTTTTAAAACCAGGCTGGTCAACCAGCTAAAACCAGCCAACCAGTCTAGGCTGGTTTAAGCACTTTTGTTTTTCCGCAGGGAACCAATGAACATTACAAAAAAAGCTGACGGTTTTATAACAACACTTTTAAAAAATCGTCTTACAAACAATCCAAACAAGAAGGATTAATATAGGCCTATGTCTTTATTTTTGGTGTGTCAGATAAACTGAAAATGTATTGTCTATTCCATATAATATCAATGAGCCGCCACAAGAAAACATTCCCATATAGCTATGATTTTCTTTTTTATTTGTAGTGTGTGCGCTTACTTTATTGCAAAATCAGGCCTATACATGATATACAACATGCGGTAAAAGCTTTTTGTGACTATTTTCAATTTCATAAGGTTCATAAGGCCTTTTACAGCATCGATGTTGCAATGTAATTCAGATATAATAAGTTAAATAGACTTCCACTTGGTTGTTAAAGCGTAAAAAAGAGACGAAAGACCGTTTAAACACAGGCGCCGTCATTAGCTGCAGGCGAGTGCAGAAATTCCAATGAAAATACTGGGGTAAAATTAAATGTCATATTTTGAAGACATGGCTTGGAAAAATATTATTTAATGTGCTTCGTCTGATACCCACCTCGTATTGTATCTCAGCCAGGCAGTGAAGATCACTGTTTTTTAACAAAAGCGATTTTGTAGGTGCTGACAACTAACCGGAAGCACTGGGGCGGACTGAAATTATAGGTCGATGTGCACATTGGATCCTGTTGTCAAAGCGCAAAGCATTCTGGGAATTTGAGACACAAGCTGGAACCTACCCACATAGCAAAATTTCTCTGGCCCAGCTCTGGCCCACACAATCAGGTTTTGCTTGGCCCACATGCCGCAGTGAATTACGGTACATGACAGGACCAAATCTGGCTTCCAGACAAGGGCCAAACACAGACCATATCTGGGCCAAGTCTCAGCCAAGTTAATAACTCATAACTGGGCCTGAACTGGGCCAGATAGGTTGGTGTGTCACGATTGCAATGAAATTGATAAACCCATGGAGTGATGCGCTTTAGGCACACTATGGGCACGCTTTTTCTCAAAGTGACCTGATTGGTAGAATTTTTTTTCTTTACTCAAAAGTGATTTTAGTGTATTTTAAATGTGGGTCAAGACTGGCCAAACTCACATGGCCCACTTATCAAATTTTTAAATCTGGGCCAAATACTACGTTTTTCATCTGGCCCGAATCTTGTGTGCCGCCTTAAAAACGGTGCCACCTCTGCCAAACCTGGGCCATGTTTGGCCCACATGCTGTATGCCAGTGCCGGATGAATGCCTGATGTGCCAGCTTTTTGCCAAATCTGGGCCAGAATTCTTTGCTACTAGGGTATTGATCTCTATTGATTTATTGTTGAATGTTATTATTGAAATCTGTATTTAAGTATTATATCATCATAACATATCAGGAAGTAAATCAAGGCCAGAATCTTTCAGTCTGTGTATCAAAGATTGCTAACACTAGGCCTATCGCTAACAGCTTTATCGCTAAGAGTAGGCCATCTTCAGAAAATTAAACACCAGTCATCATACTCTAAATGTCTTAAAAACATGAACATATCTTCAGGCAAAACAGACATAATGGAATAAAATAGGCTTGCATACTCAGAGGGTTCATTTTGAAAATCTTGCTAACAATTTTGTGTTTGTTTATGTTTTGTCATTTATATTAATAACTGTAATAATATATAATATAATAATAATTTAGCCAAATTAATATAGAGATACTGATATAATGAACATTTTGTAGGTGACACAAACAGAGACGTTATGCCTCTAGGCCTACCGCAGATTTTTGGCCCATCATTGAGTCTATTTATTTATTTACTTTTGTAAATGTGTGAAAATTTATAGTTATTCAGTTTTTCCATTTGATTTCAGGAATATTACTAATTAATATAAAAGTGTTCCTTTGATTTATTTATAAAACAGTTTGTAAAGTAATATTTTCTGTCTTTTAGCATATATTATATGGGAGACTTGCTTTGTTTACCTAATAAGTGGATCTAGATCAGGGGTGGGCAAACTCGGTCCTGGAGGGCCGATGTCCTGCACAGTTTAGCTCCAACACTAATCAAACTCACCTGAACATGCTAATCAGTGTCTTCAAGATCACTAGAAATCTATAAGCAGGTGTGTTTGATTAGAGTTGGAGCCAAACTGTGCAGGACACCGGCCCTCCAGGATCAAGTTTGCCCACCCCTGATCTAGATGGACTTGCATTGTAAGCTCTAAATACAAGTTAAAAAGGTATTACTTTTTATTTCATTTATTAAGTTTTTAGTTACGATACTCCCAAAATAATTCCGCAAAAATCAGCAGATTTTTTTTAAACTAAATTCTACACAGAAATAGCTAAAATGTCTGCAGATTCCGTCTGTCCCTACTCATGAGTGAATGTAATAATGAACTGAAAAAAAAAAATAATAATAAAATTAGCAACACTAATGTTTTTGAAAATAATTAAAAATATTTTCTGTAATACATTGTTTATATTTTTGAGGCTTTGCTACTGCAGACTATAAATGAGTTTTTTCAAAATTATTATTTTTTTGATTAAGCACTCAAATGAGCCAAAATGTTCAATTATTAGCCTAATTAGAGACAACGAAGATCCATTTCCAAATACAGTGTGTAGAGGGGGTGGTTGAACAAAGGAGTTTCAGGGCATTCAAATGTAAATGGTGGAAAAGAGGGGAGCTGGTCTTTTGCCGCATTCCCGCCTGCTGGGTTGTGGAGTCAATTTGTCTCTGTTTTCGCCTCATGTTTGAATTGTCAAAGACATCAAAATATTTGTGATATCTCAAATCTTACATTGATATAATTACTTTTAGTAGCAGAAATATTTCAATAACAATAAAACTTATAATTTGATTTGGTCTGCCTGTTTTCAATAGAGTAAAACACATAACATTTCATTTTATGGTAAAATTTTCTCAAGTCACAAGTTGATACTATATGTGTTAAAAAAAAAAGCAAGGTGGAAGTGCTGATGTGGTTTAGCTAGCAGAATAACCACAGATCTCATTTTAAACCTGACATGCTAAAATGCTAACTTGAACCAGTTTAGTCTTAGAAAAAGATGTATTTTTTTGCAGAACTCCAGAGCAATTGTTTATCAGCTTTGTTTATCCATTAAATTCTTGGCATTTCTATGTGGAGTTTGCATGTTCTCCCCGTATTCGTGTGGGTTTCCTACAGGTGCTCTGGTTTCCCCCACACCCCAAAGACATGCAGTAGAGTTGAACTGAATAAAATAGATTTGCCGTATGAGTGCATGTGTGAATGTGAGTGGTTATGGGTGTTTCACAGTACTGGGTTGCGGCTGGAAACCGTAAAACATATGCTGGAATAGTTGGTGGTTCATTCCGCTGTGGCGACCCCTGATAAATAAGGGACTAAGGCAAAGGAAAATGAATGAATGAATATTCAATTAAAATATTATAATTTCCCTTACAGCCAAATTTACCTTCATAGTATGACAGATCAAAGGCTGCTCTTGAAACAGTCCCACACACACTTACTCCTGCAATCTATAAAATAATACGGTTCATATGAACTTTGATATAATCTCAATAAAACACACCCTTCATTTAATATAGTATCTTTTGAAATTGTTATTAATTATTAATTAGAGGTCAGATTATCAGAAAGCACTTGATTGAGGACTTTTATTTGCTGCATTGAAATTCTCATGCTGACCACCGAATGAAAGTTTTTGGCTGTTTATTAAAATTGCTTTAATAAATACACACAGCACAACATTAAACCCAGGAGTGAAAAACCAGCTGCCTTTTTGGAGCATTAGTTTTTCTTCTTGAAGACTTGATGGCAGACTTTGTCTTGACAATGAATCTCCTAAAAAGGGAGACGGGGATTATTAGAATAATTATAAACACAAATATACAAAACCTTAATTAAAACACACTTTAAAAGTGGGAAATTGGGATATTTAAAGGAACACTCCAATGTTTAATTTTTTGTATTTTGTTTTGTAAATAGGCTCATTTTACAAGTGAATCCTTATTGAATCATTCAGTAGGTCATCAGGTCTGGTGGGAGCACTTTCAGCTTAGCTTAGTATAAATGATGGAATCAGGTTAGACCATTAGCATCTTACTAAAATATGATCAAAAGTGTTTTGATAATTTTACTATTTAAAATGTGACTCTTCTGTAGCTACATCATGAGACCAATTAAAAATAAAAATCATCGTTTTCATCATCATGGAAGCTGATATTGCAAGGAACTTAAGCAACTTTGGTGCTGTACCCTGGCTGTAGCAGGCACAATGATATCACACAGCTTCTAAAAATACACCACAGTTAGACTCTGCGTAATATCATCGCTCCTGCTGCAGCCATGGTACGGAAGAAAAGTTCTTTGACTATTTTGTCAGAATGAGAGTATAGTTCCTAGCCATTTTGGCCTTGAAAATGGCAACTTTTCATATTCGGTTGGTTTTAGTAGACGGTCTAACTACAGAAGAGTCAAGCTTTGAATAGGAATATTTTTGAAACTCTTTGCTGAAGCAAGATGCTAATGGGCTAATCCAGAGGTGATGGACACACCTGACAAAGAGGCACACATCTGATCAAACTAATTGAGTTCTTTAGGCTTGTTTGAAACCTACAGGTAACGCGGCGGTCACATTAGAGTTTGAGCATGAGAAATTCTGTCGTACGGCACTGCAAAAAGGGACGGATAAAACAAGATGATTCAACATTTAAACAAGCAAGCGTTGGTCCATATTTAAAATTTCTGTACAGAGAGGTCATATTTTGATCTTCGGTTGGTCTCGCGCAGTCACATGCTGCGATTACACAGGTCGGAGTTCACCAAGCTTGAACTTTGCAATGCAGCGAACAGCAAAACTTGTCGCATGAGCTTGCGTTTACAGTCTGACGCATTGGCGTGCATATGAATGGAAGTCTATGGGGAAATAATCCAGTGTGACTGCAGCATAAGTATGTTGGAGTTGAGTTGGAACCAGGGCTTAATTTGTGCCGGAACACGGCGGATCTGGATCCAGCACCTTTGAAATCTAATTCGGCAGCTCATTTTATTGATCCCCCTCCTCCCCCGTCCACTGTTAACTTTCACTTTCTTCTGCGACTCCCCAACCCTCTTCACTTTCGTCCGCGACAACCACCTGCTCTTCACTTTCGTTCTCTGTCCGCGACACCTCTCCACCATCCAACTCCCCCCACCTCACCTGCTCTCTACTCTGTGCGCAACACCTCTCTATCCTCGGGTAACATGCTGGATCCTTTACCCCGATCTGTTCCGGGACCTCGCAATTAATAAATTAGGCATTGCTTGGAATTAAACTGTGCAGGGCTGCGGCTCTTCAGGAACTGAGTTTGTCACCCCCAATTCATTGCAATGATCTATGCTAAGCTAAGCTAAAAGTGATCCCGTCAGACACAGAGATTGTCTGTATGGATTCAGAAAATGGAAAAATGTGACTTGCAAAATGGTACATGCCAAAAAAGTAGAGTGTTTCCTTATGTTTTCTTTATGTATGTATGCATTCCTTTAATCAGTTCTTTACCAAGTGAAGCAAGTCTCCTTCAATCCACTGCTTCCAGCCACGGTTCTCCTTTTCTCCCTTTTGCACACACACCAGTTTATCTCCATCCCACTTTACCAGGGTCTGAAAACAAACAAACAAACAAACATTTTTTTCTCAGTATGAAATTATAAAATATAAATTGGTTTTTACTTGTATGTGTCAGTAACATTTTATTTTATGATCCTGTTTCATGTGTATGTACTTTTCATAGTATTAACAAACACTGGGTAATAACCAGGTATCCATAAACCTACACCAAACCAACATTAACCCATGTAGTTAACTTATAAAACTATAAAACATAAATTAGGCTAAGTATATGGAAGTAAATGTATTGTTAAATACCGTATATGTACTTAATTTACTTACAGTACTAGCACTTAACGTGCACTTATAGTGTATGTAGCTTAGATAATGAAACCACATCATCACCAGAATGACATACATGCTGTCTGGTTTTTAAAAAAACCATAAACTTGTACCATAAAAAAAAACTGTGAAAAAAGCTAAACAACACATTTCTTTACACTATAGAAAGTGAAACTTAAATGTCCAGTCAATGTGATTGCGTGCCAGTGACGTTTTTAGCCTGAGTCTTGCTCAATTGGTGTTTAGACTTAGAATGCACTCACACTATGCTATCTGAACAATGTCCAGGCACGTTTCCCAGTTCATTTGTCAAGTGTGAGTGCTGCAAATCAGCAGCGGTTCAGTTGACCGGAAAGAAGAGGAATACAGTAGGTGTGCCAGAGTGCGGTTCGGTTGGGTTTTGGGGCGGCATGCTTGTAGTATGAGTGCAAAGTGCCCCTGAACCCGAAACTGAAGACACGGCATCACTTTTAAGGGACTGTCCCATATGGATTTATTAATAATTCCCACTTTTCATTGAACACAAACTGTCGTGACGGCTGCATGACAGCTGCACAAACTGAATGACAGCTGCACCTACAGCAAACCTCCTAATACACACAGCAAGAGGACTTTTAAGATAATTTATGAGCGTCAAAATGGTAGATCTGTTCAGCAGAATGTTTGACTGCATGTCACTGCATCCCAAATGACCAAAACTATATATAACTACGGCGATCTAACCGAGAGCGCTTCTATTCCTGTAAAACTGAACAGTTGTATCATTGATGACATTAGCGTGCTCAGGTATGGAAAGTAAAGACAGTGTGAGTGCAGGCTGTCGGGGGACAGGGGAAGGGCGACAACTGCGCTTCGGCACGGTTTAAGGCAGCTGTACTCAGTGAGAGTACTTCCTTACACCCCATTTACATGGGGCGTCATCATCAACGCTTCCTGTTCACTTTGAATGAGTGACGTCAAGCGTTACTGAACTGAATTGTGGATCCGTCAGCGCCGCTTCAGCAGCATTACTCGCTGCAGAAGTTGGGAATTTCTCAACTTTCAAGCACCAAAGGAAACGTCAGCCAATCAGATTACTTTATGCCAGCTCAGACAGTAGCCGATTGCAGACTAATTTCATTGGCTGATGCAGCCCTAACTTCAGACACGCTCTCTGTCAAGCATTGGCACTGAAGCCCCGTGTGAATATGGCATTATACCTAGACTTAAGGCTCGTACACACTGGGATGCTTTTCATTTGCGTTTATCTTTAGCGTTTTTTAGACATTTTTCCGGGTTCAAACCCAAGCAATTTTCTCTGGCATCGAGCAGAAGAATATGCAAAATCACTCCTTCACGTTAGATGGCGCTACACAACCTTAAGCTTTTGACACTCGCTTGTAACGCAGAAGAAGAAGACAGAAAGGTGACAGGCTTGTTGTTATGGATGGTTAAAGTAGCAGCTCCAGCTCTAGCGATGAGAAATGATTATGGTTGACCAGGGCAATAAGCAGCTCCACGTTCATATCGCCTCTGTGCATCTTCTTCAATGTGCGCTCGCATTGACAGTTTTGAGCACCTCCAAGCGCTGTTTACTGTAACTTCAGCAGCTCTGTGCACATGAACAAAAGTCCCAATCTGATTGGTGGAGAAGGTTTTGACGCGATGTGTCAAAACAAAAAGACAAGCATGAGGCGTTATTTTAAAAATGACGCTTTTACACCTGACGTTTTGCACATTGGTGTGCACAATCACATAGGCGCCCTTTTGTTTAGTCACGAGGTGTTAAATGTAGACGGAAAATGCGTGCAAAAAATGTCTCTGTGTGCACGGGCCTTTATACTGCAGCCAGCCACCAGAGGGCGATAAACATCTGTAGGCTTCACTTTTCAGGAAGAGCGAGGCACATTTGCTAGTGTAACGGAGGCCAGCTTGTAAGTGCTGTGCAGGTAAACCTCACTCCTCTGACCTCTAAAAGGTGCTCTAGCGACAGATGCTAGAGGCCATGGTCTTTAGCCTCCTTGTTAGAGCAACCGATTCCCTTGCGGAAGGTCGCCGGTTCGATACCAGCTCGAAGCGAGTTGGGTGGCATAGGACCACCAGGAATACACTAGTTCACACAGCTCACATATTTGCTTTCAAAGTTTCCTTGTTTTTGTTTTTTTTTGCACTAATTTGTCTAGAACAGGGGTGTCCAAACTACGGCCCGTGGGCCATCTGCGGCCTGTGATCAGTTTTGTAGCGGCCCGCAAGGCTTCTTATAAATTTCAATAGAATATGGCCTGCTATACAAAAATGAACGTAATTCAATAAATAACCACCGGGTATCGCTATTACATGCATTCAATTAAGCAGCAGTTCTTGTTATGATCTATCATCTATCTATCTATCTATCTATCTATCTATCTATCTATCTATCTATCTATCTATCTATCTATCTATCTATCTATCTATCTATCTATCTATCTATCTACACACAGTTGAAGTCAGAATTATTAGCCCCTCTTTGATTTATTTCTTCTTTTTTAAAGATTTCCTAAATGATGTTTAACAGAGCAAGGACATTTTCACAATATGTCTGATAATATTTTTTCTTCTGGAGAAAGACTTATTTGTTTTATTTCGGCTAGAATAAAAGCAGTTTTTAGTTTTTTATGAACCATTTTAGATTCAAAATTATTAGCCCCTTAAGTCTTCAATACAAACCATTGTTATTAAAAAACTTGCCTAATTACCTTAACTTGACTAGTTAACCCAATTAATCTAGTTAAGCCTTTAAATGTCACTTCAAGCTATATAGAAGTGTCTTGAAGAATATCTAGTCTAATATTATTTACTGTCATCATGGCAAAGATAAAATAAATCAGTTATTAGAAATGAGTTACTACTATATATATATATATATATATATATATATATATATATATATATATATATATATATATATATATATATATATATATATATATATATGCATGCATGTCTGTGTGATGTATGTAAAATTTGGCCCGGGACAACGTTTTTTTTTTTGCATATGGCCCTCGGCCCAAAAAGTTTGGACACCCCTGGTCTAGAAGGTGGCAATAAAGCCCCAGGCTTCAGCAATTTTGTCAAGTCTGTGTATTTCCTGTAGAAGTCTGCAGATTACAGATTCATTCATTCTGAGGAGCACGGCAAAAAAGTCTCCCCACAGTAATTTATATCAAAGAGGCGCCACCTTTTTGCCTCTGAGTGAAATTTGACTACTTTTAGGAGATAGTACTTGTGTTTTGAGCAGGTTTTCGTTACACATAGCAACCCTGCCATTGATTTACAGTTCAACAAGAAATAAATGAGACAAAAAGACAACAATAAACTGTTGTGTCAAATTGTGTTGAATAGAACCATGGGGGAGAGTAAATGACGAGTACATTTAGGTGAACGACCCCTTTAAAGAGTAAATAATCATGATAGTAAAAAAAATACACAACTATTGAAGGACAATTATTTATTGATGTTAACTATATATAGTTTATTAGTACTATTGCTATTTTCTTCTTCGTTCTTTTACTTTTTGGCACCTACCTTAACAGTTCTGTTGTCCAGGCCTTTTGTCTGCTCGTCAAACTCCTCTCCAATGACGAAATTGACCTCATAGTTTCTGAAGGTGCTGAGAGTTTTGGTCTCAAATTTGTCCCCGTTCTGCACAATGACCTTCGTCTGTTTGAGATGCACTGCGATCTTACGGGTGGCGAAGTCGATGTCTGGAATAAAGTACATTGTTTGTTTTATTGTATTTTTGCGGTAACTTACTAGCAGCACTGTTGCCAGCAAGTTACTGCAACTGTCCCTCTACAACAGGGGTGTCAAACTCAATTCCTGGAGGGCCGGAGCCCTGCACAGTTTAGTTCCAACCCTGCTCCAACACACTTACCTGTAGGTTTCAAACAAGCCTGAAGGACTCAATTAGTTTGATCAGGTGTGTTTAATTAGGGTTGGAACTAAACTGTGCAGAGCTGCGGCCCTTTTGGAACTGAGTTTGACACCTGTGCTCTACAGCAATGGTTCTCAAAGTGGGGGTCAAGACCCCCCAAGGGGTCGCGGGACAATGAAGGGGGGTCGCCTGGTGGTTTCCAAAAATCTATTTATTTTTATTAAACCATAAGAATAACCATATTTTATCCATAACCTTCTGAAGAGAAAAAATTGTCGTTTATACCATATATAGTTACTATAGTAGCTTATAGTTACTACCTCTATTGGATTGCAACGCCTGGGGTAATTACATTGTATTAAAGACACAGCAATAGCGTCAGATGCAGCAGATTTCATAACACCCGGTTAAACTTTGTGGCCCATTTCCAGCTCTCATACATTAAAAAAATTAAAAGAAGAATAGACTTGGGTCCATTGGTGTGTGTGCTCCATTGCATGCAAGGTTTCTGTATTTATAACCACCTCAGAGGATATTGGGGGTCGCGAGTCACTGGCATTGACATTTTACTGGTCGCGTCCTGAAAAGTTTGGGAACCCCTGTTCTACAGTAACTTACCTGTTAATGTGTTTTACAGTAGCAGGGCCCTATTGCAATTTCATTTTAACATAAAAGAGCCATCCCACAACTTTTTTCTAGGGATTTCCTTTACTGTATTTTACAGCATGGCAGTTTTTACTGAACTTTTACTGTAATTTATTTACGCTACACTAGAATTAAAAAAACCTTTATTTTAGTATTTACTTTTGAATTTCAATCAAGAGACAATGTTTGTTTTATTAACGGTCTCATTTTTGTCACCAAGTACAGTAGCAGAACTTGATTACAGTAGAATACTGCAAACTCCTACACAGTAAAAATGGCAGTCATTTCAATGGTAAAAAACTGTAAAAATGCTACAGTACAAATCTGTAACCTGGTTAACGGTATGTTTCCTTAATATATACGGCGAATAACCGTAAATTGACTTTCCCAGAATTCCCTGCATGGCACATCACTTTTTATGCATTTGGTTGACATTAATATGGATCTTTTTAGTTGTTTCCCCATCAGTTATGTACATTAGAGATTTATGTTGCATCTAATGTTGATAAACAATGTGTATTTCATGACTTTAATTTTATGCGTGTTACCATACTGGTGTTTAGTAGCTGTGTGAATGACACTGAGCACCTTCTAAATGCTGATACTCTTTTCTGCTTGTGGGAAAAGTTGTTTGTGATGAGCATTGGCTCATTATGTAACTTCCTCATCACCACCTGCATATGGGTGTGCTAACGTATCTAACTGTTTCACAAAAGATGTGTAGATGTTGATCATTCAAAATACAGACATTTTACCTCTATTAATTAATAAAATACAGTAATTTACCGTAAAAATGAAAAATTACTTTTACGGTTTGTACCGTATTTTTAACGGTAAGGTACTGGCAACCACAGCTGCCGTTTTTTTACCGTAAATTTTACGGAATTATTTTTTACAGTGTAACATGCAGTAAATTACTGTAAACATTTTAAAATGGCCCACCATCTAGTGCATAATACAGTAGTGAACGGTAAAGATTATATGCAGCATTTTACAGGGTGTTTTGCAGTAAATTACTGTAAAATTGTACCAAAAAACTGTAAAAGGTCTAACAGTGTAATATATCAAAGGCATAGTTGACCCCAAAAAAGATAAACAACTCTCAAGTGGTTCCAAAACATTATGAGTTTCATTTTTTTCTGTTGAACACAAAAGAAGATATTTAGAAGAATGTTAGGAACTTGTAACCACTGACTTCCATATACAGTAGGTGAGAGTTCAATATGACCATTACCGCCGCACAATCTACTGCCGCCGCTTAAAAAAAAAGAACGTGTTTTTAAGGTATGACCGCAGTTTGCGACTATGCCGCTAGGTGGCACAAAGGAATGGGATGCAAACGGACAGAAATAGACAATACATTAGCTGTAAATACTCTGCTACTTGTAAATAAAGATAAACAATGAAACAAAGCATTATAAGTCCTTCATTAATCATTAAAAAGACAACCAGGCAACATTATTGAAAGGAATAAAGAATAACAAATAATGTTTGGAGTGAAGTGCTTAAGTCCGCTATAGGCCTACATCAGCACCAAAACACTAATTGCCGTGAGATTGTGTTGGTTTGTTTAATAAAATAATAATAATCTAGCCTAAATAAAATGAAAGGAAATATTCACAGTTTCATAGAAACCTATATTAACTGAAAGAAGGATATTTCAGTAGGAAAAACAAACTAGTGAAGTACAGATTTCCAACATTTCTCAAAATATCTTCTTTTGAGTTCGACAAAAGAAATTCAAATCGATATTTTTGACAAGTGAACCATGACATAATTTTATTTGAGGAATGATTGGGCAAACAATCCTCTGTATTATTATGTGAATGTAGTGAAAAGGAGCTTTGGACTCTGGGGACGCTGTGGAAATAGGGTCATATTTCATCGGATTATGCAACAGATTGACAGAATAGATCTCAGACACTTTTGCACACTGGGTCAAAGGTGGCTGAAGTGTTCAAGTTCGCTCATCTGTCAACTTTATCAAAGAAAATTGATAAGATACTGTGACCTGGTGTGAACTTGGACCCTGGAACAAGTGCCAGTTATTTTATCATTGAGTTAAGATTATGATTTTTAATAAATTAACTATAAACACTGTAAATAATGCAGGATTCCACACAATTCATTCATGTTGTCCCAACACATATTAAGTTCACTTAACACTTTTAACAAATTTATGTGGAGTGAGCATAAAAAAAATAAAGTTGTCCCATCGTGTTGTTTCAGCAGATTGTAATTAAGTAGTAATTAAGTTTGAACGAGCAAATTAAAATAATTGTTTGAGTGTATAAGCTGCTCTTGGGTGGATCGTCTTTCAACAATGACACCATCATCACAGTATTAAAGGGAGGATTCACATCTAAATAAATCTGTCATCATTTGCAGAGCTCACCTGTTACTTGTTTCAAATTTCGATGAGTTTGTTGAACACATAAGAAGATATTTTGAAAAATGTTGGAAACCTGTCACCATTGACTTCCATAGTGTTTGTTTTTCCCTCTATTGAAGTCAACGGTTACAGATTTTCATTTTTCTTTAAAAATATTATGTGTTCAACAGAAGAAAGAATAGAGTGAATCATAATTAAATGTACATTTTTGGGCAAATAATCTCTTTAAATTTAACTGACTTCATTTTGATCTAGCATTTTAACCACTAGTTATGCTGAATAAGTCACACAAATTTAAATATTGTTATGGATTTTAGATTAATTTTTTTATTTGTTGACTTTGACATAGTCTACATAAAATGATAGAAGTGAAATGACTAATAATTAACATAATTGTATACATTTTGTTGCAAATAATTTTAAATTGTTAGTGCATTCGTTCATACATTTTCTTTCCGGCATAGTCCCTTTATTAATCAGGGGTCGCCACAGTGGAATGAACCGCCCATTTTAGAACGGTGGTACTAAAATGAAATTGGAAAGCATGTTATGGGAACTAAAATAAATTAAATGAAAAATTTAAGTCACTTGATAAAATAATTGTATAATCTTTTTTGATTAAAAAATGCTGCATTATATTATTATACCGTAATTTACATATATATAAATATATTTTTTTCTTGTCTTTATACTTCATCACTAAAGTCTTTACCCATTTTTTTAGTGTGTTTTCATCAATTATGTACAGTTGAAGTCAGAATTATTAGCAAACCCCCCCCTGAATTAATTTTTTTTATATATATTTCCTTATGATATTTAACAGAGCAAGAAAATTTTCACAGTATGTCTGATAATATTTTCTCTTCTGGATAAAGTCTTATTTTTTATTTTGGCAAGAATAAAAGCAGTTTTTAAGTTTTTAAAAATAATTTTAGGATAAAAATTATTAGCCCCTTTACGTTAAATTTTTGAATGTCTACAGAACAAACCATCGTTATGCAATGACTTGCCTAATTAGCCTAACCTGCCTAGTTAATCTAATTAACCAAGTTAAGCCTTTAAATGTCACTTTAAGCTGTATAGAAGTGTCTTGATAAATATCTAGTCAAATATTATTTACTGTCATCATGGCAAAGATAAAATAAATCAGTTATTAGAGATGAGTTATTAAAACAATAATGTTTAGAAATGTGTTGAAGAAATCTGCTCCCCGCTAAACAGAAATTGGGGAAAAAAATAAACGGTAAATAATAATTCTGACTTCAACCGTATATGTAAAAATGTGTTGAACTGTTTAATATATTTTATTAAGAACAGAGAATTTTGCACAAGTAACTGCATTATTATTTCACTCCTATTTTAACATTTTAATAATAATAATAATCATAATACATGGCGGTTCATTCCACTGTGGCGACCCCGGATTAATAAAGGGACTAAGCCGACAAGAAAATGAATGAATGAATGAATGAATAATATATATTAACAATAATAATGATATTAAAAAGATCAAATGCTTTTGCAAAATAAACATTGCCTATACGTAAGCATGGATATTATGCAAACCCAATACGATTAGGCTGTTAAAAATAATATGACAAAAAGTCATGACAACAAATGTTCTTATGTAACTTTACCTTATTTTATTAGGCTAATCAGGTATCCACTAATGTTTTTAAGTTATAAAACTCAACTTCACATGGTAAGTTGAGATGACTAATGTAGTTTGATTAATAAAAAAGTAAGCTGCAAGAATGTTTTTAACAGTGCACTTTGCGCTAGATCCTCTTCTTAAACTTGGTGATTCTGCAACAACTGCGCTTTCTTTTAAGCAGGATTACAGCGAGCTCGATCCACTAAGACCTACATAACCTATATGAACCTACTGTATAAGAGCCTGATCTGCGTCTTTGGTGATCCAGTCCATCTAATCCTCTCCATAACTTTATTCAAGCACTGTAACAAATGCTGGATTCAACACAATTGATTCGTGTTGAGTCAACATGAAGGAAATAATTGACGTATTAGTTTGTACAAATTTAAGTGGACTGAACATAAAACAATTAAGCTGCCCCCCCCAACCCACTTTAAATAAGTAGTGTGAACAAACAGCAAATGCCTGAGTGAAGAAACAACTCACCCAAAGCCTTCATGACATCTTCAAAGTTGTCATTGCTGAGCATCTCCCACGTGCCGTTGAAATCGGCTGGCATTGTGAAGCTGGATGTGCTGGTTTGTATATTTCAGAAGAGTAGGATGAGGTGAACCGTGGCCTTTTATAGCTGTGTGTGTGTGAGATCAAATGACCCGTAAGGACAGAGTTCTTTTGATAAGACCCTTTATCTCCACTAAATGAAGGGGTGGGCTTTAGAAAGGGGATGTACTTGTGTCAGCTTTTTTTTTAATATGCTCTCAGGGAAAGTCTACAGATATTGCAGTTGTCATGAAGATTTTCAGGCTTGTGACAGCGGCGTCTCGCATTTTCACATCGCACACTTCCTCCTAACTATTTTAAATCAGCTCTTTTTTTTTTTTTTAAATGCTTCTATATTTATTGTGCGTATGTTGTTGCTGATTTTGATTTAAACGACTGCTTGGAATCTTCGCCAAGCAAACTTACAGTGCGCTATCAAAAATAAAGGTGATAGACCAGGGTTTAAATATTGCACCTGAAATGGTCTATACTGGTACATTGGTACCTTAAAAGTACTAATTAGTCCCCTCAGTGTACATGTTCATTCATTTTCTTGTCGGTTTAGTCCCTTTAATAATCTGGGGTCGCCACAGCGGAATGAACCGCCAACTTATCCAGCAAGTTTTTACACAGCGGATGCCCTTCCAACCGCAACCAATCTCTGGGAAACATCCACACACATTCACACACACACTACGGACAATTTAGCCAACCCAATTCACCTGTACCACATGTCTTTGGACTGTGGGGGAAACCGGAGCACCCGGAGGAAACCCACGGGAAGGCAGGGAGAACATGCAAACTCCACAAAAGCCGAGGTTCGAACCAGCAACCCAGCGACCTTCTAGCTGTGAGGCGAACGTGCTACCCACTGCACCACTGCCTCGCCCCAGTGTACATGTTAGTACTTATAAAGTACAGGGTACTGCTCATGTGACAGCTCTCGTATTATTTCTGAGTGTATGAACTTGTGCAGATTTTCACTTAAAATGCTCATGATTTTATTTAAATCTAAAGAAAATTGATTAGCATTTCCAATGTTTGAGTAAAGAATGAAATGCTTTGTAAATGTGTGATTAAAGGTTGATAGTACTAAGATAAATGCAGGACACATAAGATGGATCTGCCCTTCAGTGTTTGGACTGATCATTAGTGACATTTACATTAAACCAGTGGTGTAAAGTAACACATTACAAATACTCAAATTACTGTAATTAAGTAGTTTTTTCTCAGGAATTGTAATTTACTGAGTAGTTTTAAAAATCTGTACTTTTACTTTCCCTTGAGTACATGTTTAGTGCTGTATCTGTTCTTTTACTCCACTACTTTCCTTCAACCTGCAGTCACTACTTGATTTTTTTCTTGTCTATGAGGATTAGAAAAATCAGTCCTGTGATTTTTGTCCAATCAAATCGCATATATAAGGTAAATCGCCTCATAATGAACTACCTCAAGACATGGGTGATTTATAATTGCAGCAAACTGTTTGGAGGCATTAAAAGTGTCTGAGAGGATTTTCAAAATCGACACGCATTGACCCAGTGACTGTTTAGATGGATGTCCTACTGATGAGAAGATGACAGATGTTTACTGTATGATGATTTAATTGGTCTTTAACACCCATCAGGCACAAGACGTCAACATTATATCAGATTGACGTTGTACCTCAACGTCATGGAGACATTGCAGTTTGTTTGGAAATAAAAATCAGGTTGACGTCAGAACCGTCAGGCCGACATCAATGTCCAAACCTAAAATCAACCAAATATCAACGTCTAATGATGTTACAGCTTGACGTTGATGTTGGATTTTGGATGCCAGTTTCAGTATTTTTAGATGTTGGCTTGATGGTGGATTTTGCTCACTTTCCAACACAACCTAAAATCAACCAAATATCAACGTCCTTTGATGTCGTTATTGAACATCAAAATAATGTTGTCCTTAGACGCTGGCCACACATCGAATTTTGTTCATCTGACATCAAAACCTAAATGTAACCTAATATTAATGTTTTTTTATGTTGTGTGCCTGCTGGGCAGTAACTGAATGCACTACAGAATGTTACGTTTACACATAGACAAATGACATGTAAACACATCAGTTTTGTACAGCGTAATACTCACTACCCTTTTGAAAGGTCTCTTTTTACTCATTGATTCATTCATTCATTTTCTTGTCGGCTTAGTCCCTTTATTAATCTGGGGTTGCCACAGTGGAATGAACCGCCAACTTATCCAGCAAGTTTTGGCGCAGCGGATGCCTTTCCAGCCACAACCCATCTCTGGGAACATCCACACACACACTCATCCACTACGGACAATTTAGCCTACCCAATTCACCTGTACCGCATGCCTTTGGACTGTGGGGGAAACCGGAGCACCCGGAGGAAACCCACGCGAAGGCAGGGAGAACATGCAAACTCCACACAGAAACACCAACTGAGCCGTGGTTCGAACCAGCGACCTTCTTGCTGTGAGGCGACAGCACTACCTACTGCGCCACTGCCTCGCCTCTTTTTACTCATACTTTAAGTAATATCTACAACAGATAATTTTGCTCTACTTGCTGTACACTTTTAGGCAAGTAATGGTACATTAACTTAGGTATGATTTGTCAGTACTCTTTCCACCACTGCATTAAACAGAGGTTTGACAGAGGTGGCACCGTCTTTAAGGCGGCACGCCAGACATGGGCCAAATGGCAAATGCAGTATTTGGCCCAGATGTTAAAAATTAATATGTGGGCCATGTAAGTTTTGCCTATTATGACCCACATTTAAAATATATTTAAATTGTTTTTTGAGTAAAGAAATATTTTGATGCACAAAGTCATTTCCATCTTTCTGTTTGCATCTTCTAATGCCTTCATTTTAATCCAGGAAACAATCAAGATTTATTAATCTATTGTTTCCTGTATGTTGCAAATTTAACCTACATTACATATAATTCATTAACCAAATTATTATTTACTAATTATATTATTATTATTATTAACCATTAAAAACCATTACTAATATTATTGCGCCTAAAGCGCAATGCTTCATGGGTTTATCAATTTCATTGCAGTCATGATACACCAAATAATGACAATGGCCAAACATGGTCCATATTAGCTGGCCCAGTTCAGGCCGAGTTATGGGTTATTAACTTGGCTGAGACTAGGCCCAGATATGGTCCATGTTTGGCCAGACTTGGTCCAGTCATGTAACGTAATTCACTGCGGCACGTGGGCCAAGCAAAAGCTGACTGTGTGGGCCAGAGCTGGGCCAAAGAAATGTTGCTAAGTGGGATTGGCTTGGTATTTATTTTTCCTATTGATGCTTACAGGTTTCTAACATTCTTCAAAATAAAGTGTTCAACAGAAGAAAGAAACTTAATTATTAGAAGAACTTGAGGGTGAGTAAATAAAGAGAACATTGTCATTTTGGTTGAACTATCCCTTTATCAGTAATATAACACTGCACCACTTGCATTTATGGATTTGTCAGTGCCACAGTAATACCGGTGAAAGTATAAGGCACATGATGATAAGTTCCCGAATTGATAAAAGTCTTTATACTGGATTTGATCTCAGTGACCTTGAGACAAATCACACTCATTATCAGCTTAGCACACAAAGGTGTGTAAAGCGCCATCTTTTATCATTAAATCAGTCATCACAACATAACGCAACCACTTCACAGATTTCACCATGGTCTACCACAAACCGCTATAATATTTTTACTACAATGTAATATATTAGTGTAATGACATTTACCTTTTTTTTTAAATGCACTGTAAAAATTAGTTTGTATTTTATGATTTATGGTTTTTCCCTCACGTATTTATGCTTTTGAATTGCATCATTGAATCTTAATCTTTCTCCCAACAAATTTTAAACTTGAAAAGTAAATTAAGAGACTTTTATTAACATTTTTGATACTTTAAAGTGAGATATTGATTATTTTTTATACATTATATTATTTGAAACTACTACAATGTCAATAATAGTCTTTTTTTTAAGAGTTGATTTTTCAACATCAAAAGTCGACAGAGCAGAGATCAACATCCCATAATGCAATTCACAACCATAAATAAAGAGAAAGCACTTGTGAATCACAAAATATGGAAACTGTTTTGTACAGTGTGGGATCTGATGTTTTTGTTGTACATCCTTTATTAAAAATTTGACCATGCACCTTATCATGGGACAGACAATAAATGTGTGGTTGTCAAAAAAGCGGTTATGATCAAATATGACCTTTAGACAATACTTGTGTTAAATGTCACGCTGTAGGCAAGACAAAACCAAGAATTAAGTCCAAAATTTGACCAGATCTCCTCAGATCAGATCCACAATTACTGCCTAAATTGTCTTATATTTAATCAATAATTGCAATCACAATAATAAGAACCTAGCTTTCCCATGTGGTCTCCCATCCAGGTACTGACCGGGCATAGCCCTGCTAACATTTTCATGTAAAAACTGATTTATACTTCTGCGTCAAGTGCACACAGATGGTCTGGTGCAGCCTTTGCATACTCTTTGCCATGGCTCAAAACATGTAACTACCCATTGCGACCGTGCTTATTGTAAGCTCTGTGATTGGTCAGCTTAATATCATTTTTGAGTGTGGGTGGGGCCGAGACCCGTGAGCCCATTAGAACAAGTGTTTAACAAGTGTGGCGTCCCATGGAAGGAAAACTTTTGTTTTGTGTTAACCTTTTGATTAACGTTGTTGCACGTCTACCGTTTCCCACCTCTAAATGAGTGAGTTTAAGCTACTTGTACAGTATGGTTTCATTAAAAAACACCTGCGAAGACACTCCTCTAGGTAACGTTAACAGAAGTGTTATTGCAGAGCTTCACAAACAGAATGCAGAAGTATAAATGCACAATTGGCGTCCATTTATGCAAGCAAGGCATGCGCCGTGGGTAATGTCGATCACTCGACGCAGGATTCAGCCTTAAACATGAAACTTCTTTAAATGCAAAGGAAAACTTTTACATTTTGGATACATTCTTGTCATGTAAATGCAACCTATGAACTGCTCTGCTTTGGTTCGAGAGCCACGACAAACTTAGGTCTGGTGTCACTTCATTTATCGCATATTTCCCAGCAACATAAATGCAGAAGCATCAAATACAACATGCCGTAATTTAAATATATGGGGATTAGATGTGGTTATGTGTTCAGCATTGTGTTCCAATGATATTTCAACAATGGCGCTCAAAATTTATTCTGTCAACCCGGGCTCATTGTGGAAATGTAGTCCCGCGGACGTTTCTGGAGACCGCGGAATACGTCCCGGTGGGTACATACAGCTGCAGTTTTTGTTTTTGCGAATCCGCGAGAGGCCGCTGTTGTGCGCTTTTTCGCATCTCAGACGCCTCTCGCGAGTGTGGTTCGCGCCCGCGCTGTTCTTGCGTGAACCCACCAGAGGCCGCTTTCTGACTGACCGGATGACCAATCGGCCGACCCGCCCTCCTACTTCCCTGAACCCAACCAATTTTACCGATCGACCCGCCCGCCCGCCCGCTCGCTTCCCTAAACCCGAGCAACAGTTTACAAAAGCCGTCCAAAAAAATAAAAGCCCTGATTTTTTTTTTCTACCGCGTTTTCAGATTTCACCACGTTCTCACCCAGTTACGAAACTCGTTCACTTAATTTTTGGGATTCTGTTTTTGTCTTACCTGATTGCTGGAACCGCTCTTCCCTGGACTCGAAACCGATCGCCATGGTCAACTCCTCTCTGCATCTCGAGCCTGCCAACGTACACGGTGAGCTGAGTGGACAAACGGGTTGCAGCGGGGAAGCCCTCCACAAGGAGGTAAGAGGCCGGCCGGTAAGCGACATAGGGAACAGCATCACACCGCCCCTTAGTGTTCGCTTGAAAAAAATAAACGCAGCCGTACGTACCTGCCGGGACTACGTTTTCAGAATGAGCTTGGGTTGGATTCTGTTCATATTGTTTATCACGGTAACTGCCTTCAGCCCTTGAGTCCCTTTAGGTTAAACTACACCATGGTATAACAATCATACTCGCAGTTTCAGGCCTCGTAACAGTACAGAAAATAACCAGTGATTTACTCTTAGCTGCTGAAAGAGGCTGCATCTCGTTACTAGTTTTACTTGACCTCAGTGCTGCATTCGACACTATCGATCATAATATCCCCATAGATCGCTTAAATTCTACAGGTGTCCAAGCACAGGCTTTACAATGGTTTAAGTCAAACTTACCTGACTGTTACCAGTTTGTAAATATAAATATACGACTTTCACAAGTATTAATGCACGTTATGCTCAAAACACACCTATAACTCATTAAAAGAATAGGCTCAACCCTGTTAGACCATGCGTCGCAATCCTTAAAATAGCAAAAGTGGATTCGGACATGCCCTTAATGCTTTTGCGCCATGCGCTTTAGACTTTGCACCTAGATCATTAAAATAGAGCCCTTAGTCTGTGAACAAAAGCCAGATCCGATGCTTTAATGTGTGTTGTATTTATTGTGCAGCTATTTGACCAGGATGTGTGTGAACACTGAGACAGATTTTGGTATATCACTGTCAGTGTTAATAATAATCCAAAATTAAACACAAAAATTAGGACAAATCCTTGCAGAGTATTTGTCTGAGTTTCTGTGTGAAAGCAGCTAGCGGTTGCTTTGTGTGTGGTCACTATTTGAGCAAGCGGTCAATACATGTGTTGGCAGTTCACCAGCCTGACTAAGCGTTTCTGTTCTATTGTCTGTATTGTATTATGAATGAACTTTCACCTGACTACATCGACTCGGAGTTTGGAATATCCATTTGCACTTCTCTGTTCGGATCGCTTATTTTTGTTTGACCTTTCTGCCTGATCTTTGCTGCTTCTTTAATTACCCCTTTGTCTACCGTTTGCACAGCTTCCTCTGTTTTTTGAGTTTTGACCCTGTGCCTGAATACATGTTTTGTCTATGAAGTGTGTTTTTAAAAACTTGATTCAACTTTGGCGTCCGCCTCATGCTGTATCATACTTTGCCTACCATCAACCCGGCAGAGGATTCTGAGCTTTAAACTTTCTTGTATCCAAGTGAAATACCGTTAGTGTACCAAAAACAGCCAACTCTGATCTGCCAACAAATATTTGACCCACTACATTAGAATGGGCAGCACTGTCACGCAGTGGGTAGCACAATCGCCTTACAGCAAGAACAACGCTGGTTCGAGCCCGGCTGGTTCAGTTGGCATTTCTGTGTGGAGTTTGCATGCATACCTGCCAACACTCCTGTTTTTCCCGGGAGACTCCCGTATTTCAGACCGTCTCCCATATTATTCTGTCACCCGGAAAACTCCCGGAATTCTAACCCCCCCACGCTCCTCAGCTTTTTGGTACCCCCCCCCCCCCCCCAATCTTCCATAGTTAATAGTTGTTATAGACAGGGCAAGAGACCTTGCTGCACTGCTATCCACTGTGTTTGCACTCAGACTCGGGCATTCAGGAGGAGAGAAGACCTCCTCGTTAGTTACATAAACACGATTATCTTTATAATGATATAACAAATTTTGGTAATGAATTAGAATAACATATGTAGCAGGACATTAAATTACTGTTTATTTCTTTGCATTTTAACTTTGTAAACTATAAAATCATGGGTCTCCTCAGGGTTTTGTGAACCAACTGAAAACAGTGGCTCGCTCCACTCTTTTCCCCTGCACTGCCGGGCCACACCCACTCCTCCCTCTGCATTTTTGGAAACATTTCTGAGGTAGACTTGACCTGAAAGAGGGGGGTTTCATGACCCTTTAAAGAATGAAACGATCCTGAATTGTGTCAAATCATCAACAACCAAATCCAGTTAACTGAGGAATGCATGTACAAAAAAAACTAAGCCCTGGACTTTCATTGAGCCTGATCATCTAGAACAGGCCTTATTATTTACCTGCCTGTAATTATCATGCGGTGTTTAGATCCTAATTAATTGGTTCAGGTGTGTTCAATATGGGTAGCAATTAAAATCTGCAGGAAGGTGGCTCTCAAGGAACAGGGTTGGCCACCCCTGATCTTGAACCATGACCATGTGGGTGTCCACGTTGATTGCTAGGAGGCTCTCATAAGGGTGTGGATTCTGGGTGCCCTCCTCTGCTCTCTTTACAATGACTTCCATTTTTGTAACCATTAAACAACAACTAAGCACTAGGCATGGGAAGATTAACCGATATGTATCGATACGCGGTCATGCGTGTGCATGATGCGAGTGCATCGGTGGAGCAGCAGAGGATGAATGAAATTTTGGAAGCAAATCGAGATGCATCGGTTTTTGCGAGATGCATCGGTTTTTCCAAGATACAACTTATATTTTTAATATAGAATGTATTTTTTATTTATTAACAAGTGTTGTCAACCTGTTTTTGGCGCATAATTTAATCGACCTACATAAAGTAAGCCTTAGCAATGGACTTGCGGATGTGTACACTTACACTACAACTCAGTGTATCAGGTGTGCGGATGAAGCTAGTGGTGCGCCCTCAGAAAGCGCGAGAAGCAAAACAAACATTTTATTCCCCACTGAGTTTTAGATCTAAAGTATGGCAACATTATGGATTGTGCAAAAAAGATGGACGACTTGTCAAGACAGATGCGATTTGCAAAATGTGCCGTGCATCTGTAAAATACACGGGCAGTACGACTAATCTGATATCTCACTTGAAGCGGCGCCTCTGTGTTGTTGTCGAAGCATCTTCCAGTGTTCCTGCATCCCCAGCTTCCTGCACTGCTTCAACTGTAGCTACCAGCTCCAAAAGTGGTGAGAAAAGCATTGCAAGTTTTTTTTTCCGTGCGCAACAGTTTTGTGCGCTCTATGCCAATAACGGATGCTATTGCATTGTTCATCTGCAAAGATATTCAGCCTAGTGTCACGAAGAATGAAGGTTTTAAACACCTCCTCCTGTTAATTTTTATTTATTTATATTTTTATTAGCCTGTTGTTTACAGTGCAAGTGATGTTTCAAAGCAGCATAACACTGCTAGTTCACGACCTTAAGTTTTGAATATTCAGTGGCACAATATATCTTTGTAAAACTTGTTGAAAAGTTAAAATCACAATTCTTGTTGTGCAATGGTAAACCTTTATGTTGAAAGAGTGCAAATATATATATATTTTTAATATATATTGCACTTTTACATTCTGTTTATCTTGAAAATCCTTAAATAATATGTGCTATATGTTCTAAAATGGCCCTCTACTGTAAACTGACACGCTGGCTCTGAGAGAAAAGCCAGTTTGTAAAAAAAAGTCTTGGTTTTGCTTGGTTAATAAATAATCAAACTCATTCAATAGCCGGCATCCTTTCTTACATCATCTCATACACTTGATCTAATTAGTTAGTGCTGAAATATCGCATTGTATCGTGATATGGGTGTGAATCGTAACATGTTGCATCGCAATATGTCACAAATGTATCGCTAATATATCGGATCGTATTCTTTGTATCGAGATGCGTATCGGATCGGCATTATAGCTTAGATGCCCAACCCTACTAAGCACTGCACGATATTGCCAGTTCACCTGCTTTGGGAAAAGTTCTTCTATTGTTTGTATTTTGTTGTGCGTGAACATTTGCCCGACTACATTGTGTTTGGAAAATCCTTTAGGAGTTGTTTCCTTTTAGGATTCTTGTGTTTTGACCTTCTGCCTGATTTTCCCACTGCAGTGTGTTTGATTACACCTCGAGTTTGTCCTCCGTTTGCACTGCTTCCTCTAATTTTTGACTGAGTGCCTGATTTAAGAACTGCAACCATTAAAACTTCCCATATGGATTATACCTCAGTTTGTTCCTCATCTTTATTCTTATGCAAGCTTTTAGTATTATTAAAATCAGCAGGAATTGTTCAGTGGTATTTATGATGATCTTCATGATATAACAATAATGATGACGTGTTACAGTAGAGTACCCAGAAATCGAAGTACTTAAAAAAGTGGTTTCCAAAAAATGGCAATCCAGTGAGGTTTTTATACCTTTTACTGATACATTTCAAAATATCAAAGCAAATTCAGCTGATCCATCCAGATGAAACAAATCGGCACTTTCAACTACATGCATAATATTATTCATTACAAATGTGTTCATCAGTGCTGATATAAAGCGCATACAGGAGCAAAAGCCAGAGATAAGGACAGAGCTGACTGTACCCATATACTTTAGATCATGTAGGCTAAAGTTCAGTTTGCTGTCTGCAACAGTGAGCACTCTTGTGCAATGCTTTAATAATTCCATGCAGCTTCATTATGAAGTGCTATTTAAATTTACTGGATCACTCAGTGTTGAAAGAAACATTTAATATTTGTTACCGGTTTTTTTAAATCTAACATTTTAGACCCTTTTTTATTCTAGATAGTGAATATAAACCTTTATATGGAATGATCTTCTGATCAGTCTGTCAGTATGAAAAATACTACTGAATTCAAAAAAGGACCGCTAGCGGTTTATAAAAATTCTACAAATCGGAAATATTTTGTGAGTGAAAATGTCTTACCAGGAGATATCTCAGATTGGTAAAAAACAACAGTACCACTTATTTTACAGTCTGCAGAGGAGCATCTCTGAACACTCAACACACTAAACCTTGAAGCAGATAAGCTACAGCAGGGGCCACCAATCTCGTTCCTGAAGGTCCGGTGCCCTGCAGGGTTTAGCTCCAACTTGCCTCAACATACCTGCCTGGGTGTTTCAAGTAAACAGCTGCGGTCGCACTGGACTTTTCTCCCCATAGACTTCCATTCTTACGCATGCAAATGCATCAGACCAGAAACGCAAGGTCATGTGGCAAGTTTGGCAGTTCGCTGCGTTGGAAAGTTCAAGCTTGGTGAACTCTGACCTGCGAAATCGCATCAGTTGCCTGTGTGAGACCAATCAGGATTAAAACATGACCTCTCTGGACGGAAATTTAAAATATGGACCAATCGCTCGCTTTAAATGTCTAATCATTTTGTTTAATCCCGCCCCTTCTCGCAGCACCGTAAGACAGAATTTCGCAAGCTCAAACTCTAGTGTGACTGCAGCATAAGACCTTGATTAGCTTGTTCAGGTGTGTTTGATTTGGGTTGGAGCTAAAATCTGCAGGACACCGGGCCTCCAAGAACAAGTTTGGTGATCCCTGAGCTACAGCAACACAAGAAGAGCACACCCAGCCTGATCTTACGAGAAAGTGTAAGTATTTTACATTTTGTCTGTTTAGTGGCTAATTCTAAAGTTCAGTCGTATGAAAATGTACGATTTTAAAAAGGATGCATGGCACCCACCCCTAACCCCCACCTGTCATTGGATGATGAGCAAATCGTACTAAATTGTATAAATTAGATCGTACGAATTCAATCCACTGAATCAAAAAGTTACAATTTGCTGTGAGATTGTGTTGTGACACCAGTCACGCCCTAGTCACACTGGGCTTCAGCAATAACGCTTGACTGAAGGCGTGTCTGAAGTTGGGGCTAACGCGATCGTCATAGCAGCGTCAGCCAATGAAATTCAGTCAGCAATAGGCCACTGTCTAGCTGGTGTATTTACATACAGCGATCTGATTGGCTGACACTTCTGTCAGCACTAGTTAAGCTAGTCCTAACTTCTGTAGCGAGCAACGCCACTGAAGCGGCGCCGACGGATCCACAATGCAGTTCGGCAACGCCTGACGTCACCCATTCAAAGTGAATGGTAAGGGTTGACCCTGACGCCCCATGTGAATGGAGAGTCACCCTTCTGTTAACTAAGAACTGGAAACTGAACCTACAATTTACATGAGCTCAACAAAACTGCACACTGGAATAAATGGAAAAGGGATGTCTCAGTTTGGATAAGGGGAGTAGAATTTGGTGTAAACAACACAAACGCAGTTTTTTGTCCTGTCATGTATCAACAGTTCATACTGGAGGTGGTGGAATTGTGTCAGGTATTTTCTTGGTACACTTTGGGCCACTTAGCATTGAGCATTGTTTAATAGTCACAGCTTTGTTACTGAGCACATCCATTGAGTGAACCCAACTTATGATGGAAATTGTATCATGTTGAACATATTTTGAAGAAAGCTGAAACCTGGTAAAGCTCCTGGTATACTTCAAACTAAACCAAAAAAATTCCAACAAATTCCAGCTGAAATTTCGTTTTTTTTTTTAGTTGTTTTAGCAGTTCCAAACAGCTCACACTAAAGCAAATTTTGGGGGAGATCATTTTGCATCCTAAACACGTTTGGTCCATTGGTCTACCATTGGTCCACAGCGATTATAGCTGGGTGTGTTCTGGAACTCTGTCTTCACTGAAATGAGATTCCCTCTCTCCTGATTTGTTTCTTATTCATGGGGGTCAGACAGAAAAAGGGATTTAGGGTTCAAACTTCTTTTTTGTCTCTTACCACGAATAAAACACTTTGAAGTATACATAGCCTTAACCATTGACTTCTATAGTAGAAAACAAAACACTACAAAAGTGAATGGTTATTCAAAGGCTTGGAACCACTTGACGGCAAGTAAATTTTTATTTTTGGGTGAATTATTCCTTAAAGGGTCACAAAACACCAAAACACATTTTTTGAGATGTTGACAGTCATAAATGTGTCCCACACTGCTAAAAACACTATTAGGACACATATATTTCACAATAAAAGTGAAATTTGGTTGTTTTTGCATTATTTCGATCAAATTCGCTCTTCCAGGTTTGAAAAGAAAGTTGAAGCTGCCTCACGGCGATTAGATCCTTGTGTAAATTCCAGCGTGTAGACTGGATGTATGTACTGGCGGGTACAATGAAAACATCTTTGAGTTTTCATCATTAATTCAAGAGAAAGACTTGGTTCGAATCAATCAGCGCGCTCTGTTGTGTATGAGGTGCAACTTCATTAATATGCATCAGGGCTCAACAATAAAGACTGGCCCAGGGCCAGCGTGAGAAATGCCTGGGACAGTAGCCAGGATCATTACTGGCCCAATCGGGACAGTGCTGCCTTGTCGCTAAAGTATCATTTGCCTGTGACTGTTTGTTATTAACTTGTGCTTTTAAGTCTTTAAATGCTACCTTCTCTGTGAAGTTGTAAACACAATACTGCTTTTCGGTTTCTCTTATCTGATTTGAAGTTTTGAGCATGTTATTTTTTTCTAGAAAAACTCCTTAGCATTGAACCCTGATACATGTTAGCTTCGAAGCTTCGTTTTTACCTGTTACAGTTTTCAGAGGGCAGAGAGACGCCATGTTGTATTGCCAACCGTAATCAAAACAAGTGGAACAAGAATTGTTTGGAGATATGGGTTGTCAATGTTGCGTTTATAAACATGCCACAATGAAGGATTTGTTTTCAATTCCCCACTATGAGAGCGCTGCTGGACTCACTTGTGGATTACAGTGGTCTGCTAACACGCAACAAAAATATGTTTGTAAGAAACTTTTTTTACCCGAGATGCTTCTTGCATCTGAAAATGGTGAAATCCAGATTTGCCACTTGTCTTCTTTTTAAAAAAAATACGCAAAAAAAGATCCGCTGTAAATGCTGCTCTCTGAATGTAAACATCTTATTCAAACTATTACCGTCGTGTAGAATTTTCGCAGCATTTTGCAACCACAGGATAGTCTATACACATATGGCTTTCTGATACTATTCTATGGACCTACCAAAAATGCTGAGGTTTTTTTTTTTTGCTCCCATACGGCATGCTGTATCAAACATTCCATTAAAACAACACTCATCCAGCAGTTCCTTGCATCCAGTTTGTCATGGGGTTTGTGGGGGGGCATGCATGAAATGTTCCTGAATGAAAGTGCCGTTATAGTTGACAAATTAAAAATTAATAAATAATTCGATTACTGAGGTCTATCTAAACAGTCACTGTCTTTTTCCCCTGGGTCTGTGTTTGTTTTGCCTCAGTGAATAACAGTGCATGCTCAAACTGAAACTCCCCTTTTAATGCTAAACCCTTCCCTCTTTCTCCACTCAACACTCTCACTTAAAGTTGGACTCACCCACTGGGGGGGTGGGGGTTGTTGAGGGGCTGTAGAAAAGTACTTTAATACGGTACATGCACAGTATCTATGTGCATGACGCTTACACTTTCGATGTCTAATCATATGGACTGGTCAGCAATTTTTGAAACGCAACCACAATCAATAAAATTTGCACAAAAAATGACATTTAATTTGTCCTGCATCTGCTCAATGAAAGATTTATTGAAACAAGTGAAAAACAGATTCGCATTCCAACCTGAAACAGTACTTTATTTAATGGAAGTTATCCCTCTCTCTCTCTTAAACGGCCAACAGGCTCAACATCCTCATTCAAACTTGTATTAAAGAAGCTCTTATGAAAAAAAAAAAACATTAAGCAAAATGCCAACTGACAACTGCATTACATCAACTGCGATGCACAATTCAAAGACTGTGTACAAAAGTTAATTGCTGTTCATAAGTTAAGTCTGAAAAGTAATTAATACTGAAAGTACGCAACAGATCACTAAAACATCTTCCCAATATGAGAAATCACAGTACTTTGCTGGAAGTACTCTCTTGATTTACTGTACTTAGCAAATAGGTACCAATTCATAGTTCATGGCATGGCAAATCATTTCAAACGCATACAAAACAAAAGTAATGCTTGACAGAGGAATTATTATTTTTTTTTTAAATATACAACGCTTTGCTACAAAAACTGATTCTCAGAAACCTGGAAAGATGGTCAACGAAAATCAATCGAAAAGGAACCAAAAGGATGACTGGAAGAAGAATGTTTGTACAATTTGGCTCAACAATTCATTTAACAGTGACGATACAGAGTTTGTGTCAAAGTCAAAGACGACTTGTTCTTTTTCGCAAACTGTGTTTGGACCTAAATACTCATGTCAAAAACACGACGCTAGAATCCTAGAACTAAAGATTGAAACAAACAAATGCAACTCTGAGAACATGGTAAACGTAGTTGACCCCTGAGTTTCTAATGCAGAACTAGTGTATAAAATACCTCATTACAGTGTGCCTTTTAGTGCAAGCCAGCAAATATGCTCGATTAAACAGGAGGTATATTAAGATAGCACCCAAGCAAACAATGCTTCTCTTTGCAGTCTTTCCTGTTGGCCGAATCACAGAGTGGGGCTGGTTTGAACAGCCAAACCAGTAGATCAAATACATCTTATTTATAGTTCATTTGTTATGCTTATTTTTTTCATAGAAAATATAAATAATATCCCTGAATGAAACCGATTCACAGTATATCTAGGACTCCAGTGCTACTACCATTGTTTAATGTTGGGACAATCAAGTGTCTTCAAGGTCTTCAGTTAGTGTCTTTTGCATGGCTCGACTGTCCTTCATTCACTGTCTTGGTAATTCACAGTCCGTTTGCCTTTGTTTCTGGTCTGGATGCGCCTGCCTCGACGAGGTTTCTCAAACGACACGTCACTATCGTCATCGGAAACAACCCTGCGAGGTTTCCTCGAGCGTGCGGTTCCTCGGTCACGGTCTCTCAGCCTTCTCTTTGGACTGCTTCGTGAACCTGAGCTTGCTTCTGATTCAGATTCTTCGCTCTCAAAATTGCTTCCGTTATCATTGCTCCCTTTGTCGCTTTCACTTTGCTTTCGTCGTTGTCGGGACACTGTAGGAAGCTTCCCCTGAGACCTTTGCGCCCGACCATTCTCTGATTTGCACCTAGTTTCAAAATCGCTCTCAGAGTCCGTCGAGCCCATTAATTGCTTGAAGCGTTTTGCACTTTTTCTTTGAGCTTCCGCAAGCTTATTACCATCACTGCTCCTACTGCTTTTGCTGTCTGCGTCTGACTCGGAGGAGCCACCGTGTTTCCTTTTGAATCCGCCACCTGAAGGTTTTCTTGTCCGGGAGTTGGCCTGCTGATTTTTTACTCCATTCTTTGCTTGCACGTCCATCTTAGGACTAAATTCTTCTTCGGAGTCCTCCATAATGTAGTTCTTCTTGGGACGAGTTCTCAAAGAGACTCCTTTGGATGCAACCGTAGGGCAAGGCTTTCTCTGTGGATGTGTCTTCTTGTCTTCTTCTGATGTGTCACTCTTTTGCCATTCGTCTGAAGAAGTGCCCTCACTCTTTATTCGTCCTCGGTCTGCCTTTTCATCGCTTTCCGAACTGGATTCATCCGAACTCGCACAGAGCTTCTGTTTGCGAGCATTGGATGACCGGTTTCTGTTTTTGGGAACCCTTCTTTGATCTGCGTCATCACTTTGATTCTCTTCATCTTCTGATGCAATTCTTTTCCTGTGAGTGACTGATTTTTCCACATCATCACTGAGTTCTTCTGAATCCTGGGTTGTTGACATGCATGCATCCGTGGCTGAAGATTTCTTGTGGGTAGTTTTCTGTTTCGCGGCAGGAGATTGTTCTTGGCGTTCTGATGGTGCTTTACACCTCTTCAGTTCTTTCGCATCCACCTTTCTTCCATTCTGATGGGGGTGCTTGAGAGTTTTGGTCGTCTCAACTTCCTCATCTGAACTATTTTCAGACTCCTGCGTTATTGACCGATGCTTCTGACGTCTATCCCTGGTGCAATTTTCCTCCTCTTCAGCATCAGTATTATTAATTTTTTTTATTTTACTGACAGCAGCTTTTGCAGTCCTCCTGGTGGACTTTCGCCTGACAACAAGGTCGTTGTCAGACTCCAAATTCTCACTTTCAATCGGACTACCCCCATCTTCTGAATTGTCATCACTTTCCTCCCACTGACGTTTGGTGCCATGTCCATTAGTTAACGGAGAAGTTTCTAAAAAGATAAATAAGTGGTTTAAAAAAAAAAAGAACTTAACAAAAGGAGTTTTAAACACAGGCCCTAGACTGAAGTCCCTACATAGTTCAGCTCCAACCTTGATCAAACTCTCCAGCATTTTAAGTGCTGCCTAGTTGACACTACAAGATTTTTAGGTCAATTTAAGCCAAATTTGCAAGTTAACAAGCTTGCCAACTCAGCAAGAGATTGGCGCTCTTTATGTGTGAATTACTGAATGATGCATCAAATAGGCTAGCGCATGCTCTGGCGACACTTCTCAGGTAAAAATCTAATACCTAACATGCTAAATATTCTGGACCCATCGGCCAACTCAACCATATGTAGGGTCAGATATAGTTACAAGCAGAGGTTGGAGCAAGTCATGCATGTGCAAGTCATAAGTCTAGAGTCTTAACCTTTAGGTCCTGAAGCCTGGTTTATACTTCTGCATCAAGTGTACGTGACCCATGGCACATGCAATGCACATAGCCGTCCATTTATACTTCTGCACGCGGTTTCTGTTGCTCTGCAACAACACTTTAGAAACGCTAACTGGCAGTGAGGTGTTTATGTTCCTCTGTGCCGAGTGTCTACGCTGCTGTTTTGTTTTTTCTGAACAGTACAAGCGGCTCAAACTCATTCATTTTGAGGCTGGAATCGGCAGACGTGTAAGAACTTTAATCATAAGGTAAACACAAAACAACAGTCTCCATCCGGAGCTCCTTCACGGGACTCCACATTTGTAAACACTCGCACCATCAGGCTTGCGCAGCTCTCACCTCCGCCCACACTCGTCAGCGCTACCAAGCTGACCAATCACAGAGCTTGTGCTACGCGTCGTTGTGACGTGTAGTTACATTTTTTGAGAGGTGTCCGTCAGCGTGCCTGACGGCCACAGCTATGCGTCCACGCGTAGGCTGTGCACTGGCATATGTGTGCGCTTGACGCAGAAGTATAAATCAGCCTTAAACGTAGTCAAAAACAATTTATTTTGAGTCATTTAACTCGATACCAAGTCAAGTCTTGTTTCATGACAATGAAGTCCAATGCAAGGAGTCTTTTTGAATATTTGTCAAGCAAGTTTCAATTTCGTAAATTAAGTCTGACTTGAGTCAAGTCATGTGACTCGAGTCCCCCTGAGTTACAGCCAATGAGAGAACAAGTCATGGGACAACTGGCCATTGTTCATGTGCTCAACAGAAATGTCTGATTGGCCAGAATGGTCAGCAATGTACAGAGACACAGGAGGATATAAAACTCATGTCTATCAGATGAACAGTGCAAAAATGAGCAATTAATCTGCTGACAGATTAGCTTATTGACGCGGCTTTCGAAAGCTCCCTTGAATGCTTTCAGAGATATTGCACATCCTAAACATTTTGTCCACTGTGGATTGGGGGCCAGATATGAGATGTAGGGGGGACAGTGGTTCTCATGTCATGTAGTGTGTGACCACTTTGTGTGGATTGTTTATGTAGTTTTGCATAGTGTGAAATGCCACGGCAATTTAAAGAGAGAAAATCAAGTCATGTAGTCTGAATGCCACAATGATCTGCTGGTGATTAATGCAATGTAGTGTGAACTAGGCTTAATTTTGAAGACTTTCAGGAGTCTGCTCAGATGTATTGGTTTAGAGGCGCAGTTCTCAATCCTAGTCCTTGTCTTGACTACCAAATTGGTCTCAATCCCAAGGTGTAAAGTGGCTTTCACACTGTACACAGAAAGCCCTGCTCTATGGCATCCATACAGTGGGCAAGGGCAGTTTGTTTCTGCGCAGTTTAAAGTGCAAGAGAAGTGGAGCACACAGTTGGCTAGCTGTCATGCCATCATAGTAACACTGGTAAAATGATGCTTCTACAGTTATTATATATACTATTTTAAGTAATGATATAAATCAGTTAAATGTAAGGAGTTAAATTTAAAAAGTCATTACATTACAAAATGACTTCACACTGCTCCACCTTGATGTGTTGAGCGTGCGAGTATAGCCCTTGGACCATTAGAATGAATGCAATGGCATTTAATGAGAAAACCGCAGGAGAAGTATTTTTTCCATAAAGAATTGAAAAGGAGGAATTCACTAGAAGGGGGACAAAACTGAAAGTTTTTAACATCACAAAGAAGGTGCAACCTTTGCAAGTAAATAAAGCCCTATTTATCTGAGCCTGAACAAGCTATTGTGAGTCACCATAATTAGGATAATGAGCTACGTTAGAATAGCATGCACTGATTAATAATGTACAAGCAGAAAGGTAGATCTCCGGGAACAGGTTTGGTGACCCCTAGTGTCGATAAATAAGCTAATTGATTCCAATCTAGCTGTGATAACCAAACATACCCTTTTTCTCTGCTGGTCGTCTACATGGTCTCCGTCCAGCAGTTCTGCTGTTCTTTTTGCTGTGGGAAGAGGAGTCACTGTCTGCGCTGCCAGCACTTTTCTCTCCTTCACTGGCTGAAGAACCACTTTCATTCGACTCTATAAGAACAACAATAAATGAAGGGTCAGTAAGTTTCTTTTATGCTAAATGTTTGGGAAGACATTTTGGTTAGTGGTGGGCAGAGCGAGTCTTCGTGAAACACTGAAACGGTTAAAGCAAATGTGCGTCGAGGCTTTGAAACCCTTCTTAATATTGACACCTATGGCGGGTTTCCACTGAGAAGTACAGTACGGTACGGGTCACCTTTATCAGGCTTGTGTTTCCACTGTCAAAAGGGTACCCTTTTGGTGGACGTGGTGTTCGACAAAGTTTCAGACGACTTCACTTCTCTTTGAGGAAATATCTACAGTAAAGCTGTACTGGTTGTTCACATATCATCTGAGAAGCACTTCTCACAAAACAGATGCTTTATACACAAATACTTGTGTACAAATGTTCATTACTATCCTTTCTATGAACATAATTTGATTATTACTGCAGATCAATGCGAAATAGCCTACTGTAACATCTACTTTTATAATAAACAAATGCCACATATATAAACACATACAGACCCTTACAGTCTCTGCTGTGTTATCAATTACAGAAAAGCTACACACTGCAAACATTTAGTCCTTAGTTGGGATCAAAAACAACACGAAATGTAGTCTAGTCAGTGCAAACCTCTTATCTGTATCTGTATTCTTCAGCAGCACATGTAGCCTCTTGTTAGAAAGTAATTCCATCATTTAGAGTTCATAATAGTCCAAAAGGTGATGATAATAGTTAAACATGGCAGTTTTTTTCATGATTTTAGGTTACAGAAAGCATCATTTGCTGCTGTTTTTTTGAGCTTCTCCTTCTCGCATTTATCTCTTTCTGAAAGGATCGGATATCATTCATTCATTCATTTTCTTGTCGGCTTAGTCCCTTTATTAATCCGGGGTCGCCACAGTGGAATGAACCACCAACTTATCCAGCAAGTTTTTACGCAGCCGATGCCCTTCCAGCCGCAACCCATCTCTGGGAAACATCCACACACACTCATACACTAAGGACAATTTAGCCTACCCAATTCATCTGTACTGCAAGTCTTTGGACTGTGGGCGAAACCGGAGCACCCGGAGGAAACCCACGCGAATGCAGGGAGAACATGTAAACTCCACATAGAAACGCCAACTGAGCCGAGGCTCAAACCAGCGACCTTCTTGCTGTGAGGCGACAGAACTATCTACTGCACCACTGCTTCGCCAGATCGGATATCAGATTATTATTATTAGTAGTATTATTATGAGTGCAAGAAGTTCGTTATTTCAAATATAACATAGATATATGCGGTGAGCTTTCTAGAGAAAGTGAAACCAATCGCACTTTTAGACAGGCCCGTAAAACAACAACAGGACATGGCAGATTTTGTTCTTCTTTGCTTTGTGGCTGTTCATGAAGACGACGACAAGTTTTGTTTGAGCTCAGGTCGACCATGGCTCGTTATTATGTGTATAATATTACGATGTAATGTCTCGGCTGTGTTTTCAAAAAAAAAAAAATGGCGGTGCTTATGTCTTCATTCTCCTGATGCATCCATGTAAACCAATAGCGTTCAGCTACGCGTCCATCTCCGCCTTTTGGTACCCTTTTTTTTTGTGCGAGGTACTTTTTCGAAACGGTGCCAAAAAAGTGGTACGGTACGGTTTGCTTTTAGGTACCCATTGACAGTGGAAACGGCCATAAAAGTGTAGCGAATCGTACCGTATCTCTCAGTGGAAACGGGCCACTAGTGGTCATTTTTTTTATGCATTGTTCTGGAACAGCTTCAGCAAAGAAACAGTGGCACACATTGATGAATTAAAACCCATGTTGTGTAACTGAGGTATCAAGTGATTTAGTGGAGCGGTTAGTGTTCCTGACTAGCATGCAGCGATAATGGGTTCGATTCCAGGGTGATGGAGCTATAGAAGATCATTTTTTTAAATGCTCTGTTCGTGTAACGTGTTTTAACATTGTTCTGACATCCAAATAAAATCTTTGTGAATAAATGTGTTGTTTTGGTTATTAAAAAAAATTATATTATTAAAAGACATCAAATCACCATTTCTGAGTATTTGCCGGGATTTGAACTCTAAAACACAGATTTGCCAGGTCTAGAAACGCTTGTAAAATGACCGATGATTTGAATCGCTTCAGTCACGTGACCTGGGTGTTTCAAAACATTTCTAAGCACTATTTTGAAACATCTGAGGTTCGGGATCTTGACACAATGTCAAAGCGTCAGTTTCGTGCCAGCCTTCCCTAATTTTGTTAATACACAACTTTGAAAGTTAGCCACATAGCTGTTTATACCCTCTTGTGAGGCCGCCGCCTCCTCCTCGTCATCTGAATCAGAACTGCTCTGAATGACAGCGGAGCGTTTGCTAGCACGGGTTGCGGGTCGGGTGCTGCCACCACCACCTTCATCATCCGTGCCTTCCTCATCTCCCAAGGTATCAATGAGTTTCATTTTATTGACTGCAGCCATGGCAGTCTTGCGTGTCCTCGGTCGGCGGCTGACAGAAGGTGAAGACTCATTCTCTGAAGCTTCGTCTGAGCCTTGCGATGGTTCGTGGTCAGAATCACTAGATGTTCTTGGTTTCTGACGCTCATGTGACCTGCTGCGCCCATTCATCTTGACGTGGCTCTCTAAAATAGATAGAACAGTCAACATTAATTTCATAGACTGTATGCTGACCACGTATGTTGACCACGAAGAACAATAAGTGTCATAAGTGCGTTTGATTTTCTTGAGGTTTATACCTGAAAAAAATAATAAATACGCTTTCAATTAATGTATGGCTTATAATAGGATAGTTTTTGGTGGATACACAACAGTAATATAATTGGCCGATAATAGAAGTCTGGAATTTGAGGGTTCACAAAAAGTTTTTGGATAATTTTGACCCATACAATGCATTTTTTGCTATTATTAAAAGTATACTCATGCAACATTAAAGTAGGTTTGTGGTCCACAATCACATATATTAACATCTGGCTACATTTGCAACAAGTTGGAAACATCTGAAAGTGCTTGAAATGTCACTCAGCAGCACAACAACACAAATAATTAAATAGATAGGTTGAAGGACCTCACCTGGTCTTCTTGATTTCGCTCCTTTATTCTGTGCAGCTTTTTTTCTTGTGGCCCTAGTCTCGCGTCTCATGGCACGTGATGAAGACGAATGTTCATCATCCTCATCTGACTGACTCAAAGACTGTTTGCTGTCCTGATCAGATCCTGTGTTTAAAGCAAAAATTAGTACTTGACATACATTACAGATCCCAAAGTGTGCACTCACACTATGCTATCCAAACCGAACCCAGGCACGTTTCCTGATTCGTCTGAGAAGTGTGAGTGCTCTGAATTGGGCTCACTCAACTGTGTTAACCACATCAGCTAAACTCTCCCACTCTATTTTTTTTCTTTTGTTGGTGGATAGTAAATTAAAAAAGAAATGGTCCGATCTATAGGTGTAAAATGTTGTATGTTCTTTGACAGCGTGAGTGGTGTAGCTTTTAAAACGCATGTTTTGACATGTTCGAGCATGAACTCGGTTCGAATCCAGCGTCTGAACTCATTCTTTTTTTTTTCCCACCGCTACATAGCAGATTTTGCCTACTCTTCATCACGAGGAAGACAAGTAGGAATCATTAATAAGTCTCTGCTTCATATTTTATTTGCACATTTATTGAATGGAAATGTTTCTGATTCACGTATGCAAATTCATCTTCAGATAGTGCCTTTATAGCAATGTGCGTGCAGTAGATCGCTCCGATTACATCGGGAAAACCGGCGATCGCAGCAAATTGCGCTTTAATGCTTGGCTGGTCAACTGTATGCTATGGAAACCTTATATACCTGCTAGACATGCGGATAAACCCGTCTCATACAGCTGCCATTGCACGGGTAGTGTGCAATTTAACACTACTACCTCTAGGAGTCACAGACAAACACAAGAAATGCAAGTACGCCAGGCATGAAGTTGGCATGGACCAGAGCACACACACATTCATTTCATTCATTCATTCATTTTCTTGTCGGCTTAGTCCCTTCATTAATCCGGGGTCGCCACAGCGGAATGAACCGCCAACTTATCCATTAAGTTTTTACGCAGCGGATGCCCTTCCAGCCGCAACTCATCTCTGTGAACATTCATTTCATCGTTAGTAAATAAAAACATGAGCGTGAAACCTGGCGTACGCAAAGTTTTTGTTTTTGTTTATTAAGTTTTTGTTTATTAAGATGTCCATGGTAATGTTTACTTTCACTTTTAGGGAAACTCCTGAGGTAAATAAGTTAAATCTCTGAACTTTAATAATAAATCTAAATAAAATGCAGCGCTTCCCACATCCAGTCGCAATGACTTCTGGGACTTCTAGAGCGAGTTCGGTGCTCAAGTCTGCATCAGTGCGTTCTCGATATCAAGATCACATCCGGGAAGTTTCACGCATCCTCTGTTCTTGTGGTCTTAAATATTGGAACTGAACTTTGGCAGCTGATGATGACGTTACACGAGAACATGAGGACGCAAGACCGCTGAAGAACGCATATTGAGAAACAGCCTAGGCTTTCTAGAAACATCCGTGCAGGTGTGTTAAGGGAAGTTGAAGCTAAAATCTGCGGGACACTGGCCCTCCAGGACCGAGTTTGAGCACCCCTGATCTAGACCAATTAAAAAAAAAACAGACTGGGAATTTAAAACTGAAATGATAATTCTGTCTTACCAGAAGAAGATGAGCTACTCCGTCTGAAGGTTTCCTTGGCTTCGTGGGCTCTGCGACGCTCTGGTCCAGACACTTTGGCTGAGGTAGATTTGGCTGTAGACTGTTCTGTGTTTTCCTGAGTTTTTATAGTAGCCCTCTTTTGACTAAGGTAAGGAGAAGGATGTTTATCATCGTCTGCATGCAACAACTCATGGGAAAAATAAAAGTAAAAAGGCACTGCGATCAGGCCTACCGTGTGGATCCTTGGCTGAAAGAAACAGACTCCTGATGTTGCGACTTCTTCCTGCATCTCTGACTGCGCCGTAGCTTCAAGCTACTTTTGATGGCAGTCTTGTAGTCGGAAATTATTTTGCGTATGTTCTCCTCAAAAAATGCGGACAGACGCAAAGTCATACTGTAAATCTGTAAAACACCATCAATATCAATGAGACTTAACAAACATGAAGAATAAGCAGAAAGAGACTAAATATATGCTTGCATTACCTTAGACCGTTTGTTTGGCGTATAGGCTTTAGCATTGGCAAAAATAAGCCTGATGTCCTTACAAACGTCTATTGGGTTTTCATATCGGTCTTCTTCAAGAGTCTGGCGCACAGTTCCAAGGTCCATAGGAGTGTCAATTATATTAGTGTAATCCTGGAGACATTTCAGACACATTATTATAAAGATTTACCTAATATAACTACATTAAAATGCAGGATAAACAAGTCACTAGTAGTGTAATGGATCATAAATCTCACAGTTCGGATCACGTTATGTTTTTTTAGTCACGGATTGGACCACTTTTCGCATCAGTCAAAAAGAGGAGACGACAAATGTCATTTGCTTTCCAAATACAGAAACAGTACTGCAAGAGGCTTTTGGTTTTAACTAGCAGAACTTAGAAGCTGTAATTTTATTAAAAATAAAAGGAAGAAATAATCAGCTGAATGAAAGTAAATTGTAAAACATTCAGTACGGTGAAAAATTCAGTTTTACTATCCTTAATGTAATTGTATTGTTTACAAATTTCTATTCTTTATGTATATTTTTAGACCACAGTTTATGTACAATTGTATTTATTGTAATTTTTTTTTAAACTTCTATTAATATGACATGTTAGGCACCTAGGGTCTGAGAGTAACGTGATTTCGATTCTCCATGTGTCCTGTATATGTGGCTGAATTGACAATAAAGCTGACTTTGACTACTGCTGCTGATAACGCTAAATGTAGAAATCTAACATTACAATTTTGTACAATTCATATTTTTTGGTCTCATTTTTAATAAATGATTTAGTTTTTCACTCATAAAACTTCATGCTTAATTGCTAGATTATATATTTTTTAAGGACATATATGTTAATATCACTACAATATTATGGACTGAAAGATCCCCTGTAAATGCGGTATTCCGAGTGTAAACATGTAAACTCCACAATCAAACTATTACCGTCGTGTAGGATCTTCGCCGCATTTTGTGACAGGATAGTTTATACACACACAGCTTTCTGACGCTACCTACAGAGTGCATCTAAGTGATAGAGAAATGCGGAGGTTTTTTCTATCACATGCTGTGCGGTATCAAACATTCCATTAAAACTTCACTCTTCCAGCAGTTCCTCGAATCAATCTTGTTTGTCACGGGGGCATGCATAAAATGTTGCTGAATGAAAGTGCCAAACTGCAGTTAAAGTCCACCATTCAATAATATGGCAAATAAGTTGATTACTGATATCCATTTAAACAATCAAGGTCTTTCTCCCCTGCGTCTGTGTTGTTTTGCCTCTGTGAAAATCAGTATGTGCAAAAACAGAAACTCCCATTTTTATGCACCTTCCCTCTTTCCCACCCCAGACACTCCCACCTAAACAGAGATGGACACACCCATTTTCCTGACTTTTTCCAAACTAGAGGTGTGAAAACACCCTGCTGAGACGGGGGTTTCGTGGCCCTTTGACTAACTCCAACCTTTATATAAATTTGTTTTTAAAAAAACAGAAAATATTTTTTTTTTCTCTAGAGAAAACAGTAAGGACAAATAAAATGATCATACATCAAATTAGGGAGATAGTATAGCTTATTATAAAAACAAAAAAATATATAATTATAAAATTACAGAACACTCAGCAAAACTAACATGGTTTTTTTGTAGCTAATATTGTCTAAAACAAAATAATTATCAAGATGCTACACAAAATATCTCAACATTCAACATACAGCTGTATTACTGCAAAATGGCAAAAATGTGTGTGAGGCGGAAGTGCACATCAACAATTGGCAACAATTCTATGACAGCTCTTACCAATGTTTTTGAACAGTGTCTGTGACTGAAACCAAGATTTTCCAATATTATCAACGTAATGCTTTTCTTTTATATTAATATGTCTATTAATGCTTCTGAATCGACAGACAGCATTATTCCACTTGATTGCACTTTCCCCGTTTATTTGTTTTTTACTGTAGGCGTTAGTTTGGTTGTGCAATTTTGATTGGGCAAAACGAAAGTGTGCTCACTTAATTAGCTAGTAAGACTGCCACACACATACAGCAGTCACGCATTTGCTCTGGGTGGGGGAAATTAAATAATATATACTTCATATCGCAGCCTCTAGCGATTAACTAATTGCCCTAATAAGCCCTAATAAGAATATAATTTTGCTATCAAATGAACAGCTGAAGAATGCAAGCAGCTTATTATTACTGACAGTTTTACATCAGATTCTCAAGATCAGAAAAGAAAACCCTTTCCTGAACATTTATCCTTTATTTTGTTTTTAGAGACTCACTGGATAATCGCTTTGATCTACGGGATCCCGGAAAGGCTCCGAATCCTCACACTCAAACATGTAGTCCAGTAAACGTTTACAATGGTCCTTCCAAGCATCCCTGTCCAGCACAACCTCCACTGATGGCTGCCAAAATCAAGAGAAGGTGTTAGAAAGAATTGGGCAGATACATTTCTTCCCTTTCAAAGTACTCAACTCTGCTACTATGCTAATGAAGTACTATAAATAAATAATTATATATATATATATATATATATATATATATATATATATATAAATGTGTATATATATATATATATATATATATATAAATGTGTATATATATATATATATATATATATATATATATATATATATATATATATATATACACATACATGTATGTATGTATATATATACATACATATATATATATATATACATATATATATATATATACATATATATATATATATATATATATATATATATATATATATATATATATATATATATATATATATATATATATCTTGCAGTACCTGGCGAAGTCTTTGTCCGGCTGAGGTTCCCGGTGCATCAATGTCATCCATTTCCTGGGAGCAACATCTGAATCAATATTGTGTTTTCCAGTAAAATGAGATATCAAGCAGAACAAACTCACCTCATCGTCAGAGTACTCCATGTTCTCAACAGCATTATAGATCTCCATAATGTCTGTGCAGTGAAGTTTACTGCCATCGTATTGGAAATAAATGGTTAAGTTTCAGATGGGCACAAAAATAAATAACTAAACTAATAAAATTACACGTGGATTTTTGGAAACAACTGTTCAGAACCAACCTGATGAACTTAATGAGAACATTTGTTATGATTTTGGCAGATTGTGCAATCTTGCTGCGAGGTTCATTGAAGGTCTTGGCATTTTGTTCAATGTGTTTCACATCCCAGATTAGTGCCGATAGCCTCCTTAAATGAGAACAAAAATTAAACAAAGACATTAAAACAAACCAAAAGCAGGCTACGCAATCTTAGAGTTAACTTATTCCAAATAAAATAAAGTGATAATGTCTGTGCTGAAGACCCAATCAACCCCATTCATTTAGATAATGTAGAAGTCTTCATACAAAATGCTGCTGCCAGACTTAACTTATACAAAAAGAAAGAATTTCTCCAGTCTTACAGTGTTTATCTGTAGAATTTATAATGGCTTATATTATAATAGTTATAATAAATAACTTTTATTACATATCAAAATACAAGAAACTTAAGATTGTTCCTCTTGTTGGGTTAATGTCGTATCGAGTTAGCCCGACTCATCATGTAGAATCAACTGAAGACAACCATCTAATTGGTAATTCAGCAACAATTCAGAGTGGAGAACAAAAACTGCCCATCAAGTTAAAAGATTCAAGTCAAGAAAGAACACAAAAGTTTTTGCTACATTTGTAAAACGATTGCAAACGATATGGATTATATTATTAGACAAATTTAAACAAATCTAGACTTTTAGACAAATTTTAAATTGAATCCCTCTGAGCTAAGTCACAATTACTGTGTTAATGGTACTAAATGACTTTATGTTCATCACGAGCCAACAACACCGCTGCTTTTCATCTGTTGTTTAGCATTGGCTTGATGCGTCCCTTTCCTAAGAGTGACAGAGCTTTTTTTAGTAGGTATACAACGATTATAGATTTTGGTTGTCCAATTATCACATGAAAAATTCTTAGATTTTAAATTGTTAGTTATTGCTTCTCAGTAACAAAACACAGCACAAAATAATATTGAAAACACCCAGAGAAGTCAATTTCTCTTTGGCCTTAAAAATAAGTTAATTTTTATTTTATTTTTGCATTTTAAACAAAAGTAATAATTTTAAACTAAAAATAAATGACAGAACAATAAATAAATAAAGAAATGCAAATAAGAAGAATAGTAGTATTTAGTAGTTTTCAATACTACTAAAAATAGTATTAGTCTAATGTAAACCTAAGTATCATATTAGCTAAGTATTTCCCTTTTGAAGAAAACAAATGTAGTCAAAGGCTGCTAAACCTATGTCTGAAAAGCTTTTGATCAACTCTATTATGAACTTCTTTGCTATTTTCCTTTTGTATTTTTCTTCTGTTTGGAGTAGAAATGTGTCTATTCCATACAAAGTATGAAGCTGATTGGTCAGTTCTTGTCAAGTGACTCGTAACATGCAACTTTAAACTAGTGCACAGCTAGCATAACTTTTAGTTGCAGCAGTTTTGTTCAGTACAGAAAATCGGTATTGAGAGGCTTTTACGATTAATTAACCATGACCAAGTAAAGCGCAGTTAATAGTGAAATCTGTAAATTGTTGCATCTTTATATTCAAGCATTGCTTTCTTTTTTTTGGTGGATGAAGTTTCAATGGATAAATCTCTTCAGTAAATGTATATTCTGTGATTCAAAGACAAACGATAGTCTTGACGATAAAGGGGTCAATGTGATCGTGCACACCAATGCCCATAACGGCGTAAAAGCGTCATAAAAAAAAAAGCCTTATGCTAGTTTTTTTTTGTTTTGACGCACCACGTCAAAACCTTCTCCACCAATCAGGTTGGCACTTTTATTCAGGTGCACAGAGCTGCTGAAGTCACAGTAAACGGCAGGTGCTCAAGCACAAAACTATCAATGCAAGCGCACATTGAAGAATCATTTCTTCATCGCTATAGCTGGAGCTACTGTTTGAACCATTCATAACAACAAGTGTGTCAACTTTTTGTCTTCTTCTGTTTTACAAGCGGGTGTTAGAAGCTTAAAATTGTGTAGCGCCATCTAACGTCAAGAAGCGATTTTGCATATTCTTCTGCTCAATGCCAGTGAAAATTCGATTGGATTTGAATCCAGAAAAACGTCATGAATAACGTTGATTTTAAACACAAACGAAAAGGATCCCAGTGTGTATGAGCCTTTAAAGTTTGGATGAAAATATAGGAAAATAACCCAATTAAACATTGGAGATTGTTTAGATTACTAGCTGTCTGGACTACTATGATCTTTAGAGCTATAAATTTGTTGTATTGATGAGCAGCATCAAAAAATTCTATTTCTGTTTTTACAATTAAAAAGAATACAATAAGAGTGTAGAGAAATCATAAAGATGAAGGACTGCTACAAACCTGTAGAAGTTGTGCTTGAGCCGCAGTTTGATGGTGTTCAGATCGGTGGGATATGCAATGACAGTACAATATGTAGGATACTGAGTGAGGTCAACCGGACCAGAGAAAGGAGCTGTAATATCTGTTGAAAAGTGCAAGAAATGACATTTTAAATCACAGTTAAAGGGGCAGCTCACAAAATATGTATATGTTTTTAAATGCTTTACCCACCCTCAAGTCATTTCAAACCTGGATGTCTTTTGTCTAATTTTGGAAGACAAATAAAAATATTTGTAACATTCCCAAGCCAATTTTGTCCATACTTTAAAATCCTTAAAAATTTCGTTTAAAAAAAATAAATAATAATAATATTATCACAGTAACTTTAAATACTGGACAGACAAAACCTTTTAATTTAGGCTTTCAGTCATGTAAACATTGATCAACCTGCATTGCACATGATAAAAGATAAACAGCAGCTCTAAACATGTGCTTGACTAGAGAGAACCAGTGGAGTTTGCTGTTACGACCTCCATTTTCAGACAAAATTACACCAACTAAGTAATATTCATAATGTTAAATACATGGACTATGAATGGATGAGCAAAAACTAAAACTGAACACATTTAAAAAAGTATCCGTGTCCTAATGATTAACAAAAGTCTGATGGGTTTGAAATGACATGATGGTGAGTAAAATCTTGACAACTCCTTGCCGAAATGACAAAATTAAAAAGTGTTCATGTAAAAACTAGAAGCAAAAAACAAAGAGTGTAATAGCAAAATCAAACATACCCACAGTCATAAGCTGCTCTATTCCTGCAATGATGCGTGCGCTCTCTTGTTCCCGACCCCTGTCCCCCCATTCACCCCTTTGAGGTTTATACAGGATATCCATCATCTCCTCATCTGTCACTGGTACTCCAGCACTCGCCGACTCCGGCTGTTCAGCTGCAAAATAAAGAGCCAATCCTGAATGAACAGTTACTCAAACTATAGCTAAAGTTGCTTGACAAACTTTGATGCTGGCTTGAGAAAGACAACATGACTACGCTCGGACCTTCCAGACAGCTGGCAGGAAGCGCAGTGGTTGCCAACATGCTAGGTGGTTGCTAGATAGTGAGTGATTGTTAGGCACCTGGTAGGATACACTAGGTTGTTAATTAGCAAGCTTCATTTACATGTTTAATCAAACCTTAATAGTTTGTAAACATTTTTAGCATGTTATAGCATTTAGCTAATTGTTGCTAATTATTGCTAGCATAGAACAAAGTAAGCCCAGTTTGCTAGCATGAGTCAAACGAGCCAATACGGAGATATTGCTGTTGTTAAAGGGTTGCCAGGTTAGTCTATTTTGTTGCTATGGATCTGACTGACAGTTGGGAGTAATGATACTTTAAAGCTTCTTGCCAGTATTAAGATATAAATCAACCCCGATGTCTCTTTGACAGTCAAAAACTGAATTCGACTTAAAGGTGCAGTAGGTCATCTCTGTTCACGCATGTCCACCATTAGTGCGTACAGGCCTGCATGCGCGCCACGCGTTCACGTGCACACGAGACCGTCACAGTCGCAATAAAATCAAATGCTGAATTTAAACTTTTAAAGTCATAAATCAATATTGGAGTTGGTTTTGCTGTTGGAGGAAGCACGACACCATGGCTGAAGGATTTCTGTTAGACAGGTGATGTTCTGTTTTTCAGTCACGCAGAGCTGATGTAGAGTGTGTTGCTTTTTTAAATGGGTTGTAATCAGGGCTTAACATTAACTTTTTTGATCACCAGCCACTGTGGCTAGTAGATTTCCAACATTGCTAGCCACTTGCCATTTTCACAAGCCACAATTTTGTTGCTTCGAAAATATATTTTGTATTATTAAATGTGACTTTGACAAGCTAAAATGACTTGATTTAGATGTTGTGTTGTCAACATGCCTCCTTATTTATTTCACTGTTTGTGTGTGTTGTGTATGAGCTTGCTCACTGTGCATGAGCAAACGGGTTGTGTTGCACTGCAATTGGTTTTTATTTCACATGACTTTTTTTAGGGCTTAAAATTAAGGATTTAAAAAATGTATCTCTGACCACACTAAAAAGAAATAATTATTTCTTAGCCACACATTTTAAATGTCAAAACAAGCAAATATATAGCTGTATATATGCACTTTTTATTCGACAAAACAAATAAATAAAAAATTTATTTCTTTTTTTTACAAAATTTAAAAAGGTCTATTGTCATGTTTCTAAAATAATCACAGTAATCTTTCCTGGCTAAAGGTCCCAGATCAGCGGTTACTACACATATATGGGGAGTTAATCTCATATTGAAGCAATGTTATTTGCAAAGGATGATAATTAAACTATATTAACAAAATATGATCATGTGCCTGAGAATAATTAAAACGAAAGCCGTGACTGCTGCTGCTGCTTACAAAAGGTTTGCTGCTAACACATCGCTTTTTGTCTAGTCTATTTCAGAGAACCGATCGCGCTACCTCTACACGATTGTTTCGTGCAAGTAAACGGGAACGCCCGAGCGGGCTTTTTAACAATCGTGCGCATCACATAACCTGTGCGCGCGAGTAATCATCCTCTCATAAGGTATTCACCTGCTTTTGCTCGCGCGAACATGGTTATTTTTGTCAGTCGTGCTGCTTCCCGATTCTAAGATCACATTTGCATGCATTTTGAGCAATCCTTATTGTCGAACCCTGCTTTAAGAAAATTACAATGTAAAAATTATTTCCAACCTGCCTAAGTGGCTAGTGGGAGCGGCTGTCCAACCCAGTAAGCTCAAATCTACCCGCATTTGGCGGGCTGGCAGGTGTTAATGTAAAGCCCTGGTTGTATACACAGAAGTGTTGCTCAGCCGCTAAAAACTTTCGGCGAATGCTTGATGTGACTATTTTCAGTTTAATTTATTTTGTTTAACAACAAATCAGAAGTCAATAGCGCCATTCCGCCTAGGCTGCTTTACTGAGCTGAAGTTGCTTTTATATTCACATTGGTTTATTTTTTAACAATGACAGCCTCCCTATACTGTTTACCATGCTACTCTGAATATTCGTTCTGAAATAGCATGTAAGTGTGGCTTAGTAATAAGTGAAATTAGTGCACATCGCCGGCCAACCACTAACTACATTTCTAACTGGCGAATGACATGAACTAGTGGGTTGTCAACTGTCATGTTGCGGAGCCCGCGTTCACGATTTCAGGAGGTGTGGCTTTGAAACAGTCCCTCCCCTGCCGTGCAAAGATAATAAGCTAACCGGTTAGCATTTTGGCAGATCACCTACTGCACCTTTAATGTACAAATATTTAATTGTATAATATTTTTTGAAAAGATAATGCTTAAATTTATTAGACAACTGTAAGTGTGACCCGTCTTAAAATATATAGCAACGAACCACAACACTACACAGCTTTTGGCCAAATTCAGTTTAAATAGCATAATGGTGTGTTGGATTTCTCAAGCCAACATAACTGGAGGGCGACTGATTGACTGGCCTAATTGGCCTGTGGCTACAGACAGGAATCAGAACCAAAACTTGGAAAATAATCCAGTGGTTAAATGTGCAATATATAGGATAGACAGCTGTGGTTGAACTGGGTATTGCAGTCCCAATTCGAAATATTGAAGGAGGCCCCACCTCCGGTGTCTGTATGTAAATGCGAGTTGCCAGATTGAGAACACCAATTGCAGTGAGCGAGCTTGAGCCTTATCCACACTAGCAGGAATTTTGTAGCTGCCTGACGCTCTCGGTGTAATAGGTGCACCCATCTCGAGGTTGCTTAGAAAACACTTGGCTCAAAAATTCACAATTAATTTAGTTTGGACTGATTTGGGGCAAAATAGCGTAATTTTAATACTTTTTTTTCGATTTTGTTTGAAGTATAAAAAACCTTAAGAAAAGCAAGAGCAAACAAACTACACTGCATTTAGTAAAAAGTGGTTTAAATTCTCCCTCTATGAATGGCAAAGGCCCAATCCCAATTCTACCCCTTAGCCCTTCCCCTTAACCCTACCCCTTGTTTTGCGTGAAGGGGTAGGGGTGTCCAAATTCTCTTTAGCTTGGGGGACTAAGAGCAAGGGCTAGATATCCCTCGAAACTTGGACTTTTCAGGACCACGCTTGAAACCAAGCGATAAGAAAATTTCCCAGAATACACCAGCCACAACGGCTGCATAGCTGCACCCGGAAGCAAGAACCACAAATTAGTATTTTTCGTCATGCTTTAAAAAAAAAAAAATAAATAATTAAATTATCTATAATCCATAATAATAACTCCTGCATAGCAGTCCCACAACATTCTGACACTCAAATACCCTGTCAGAAAAGTCTAGTGGCTGGAAATGACCTTTTTACAGTGTCTGCTATAATGTTAATGTTGCTTTTGGTGTGTTTACATAGATAAATATGGCCACGGTGTAAATGCGCAGTATAGTTACAATCTTATTGTCACATTATTTCATTATGATAACATGATATATGCCTTCAGTAAATTCCTGAAGAAAAATAGCACAACTGCAATAACTACAGCAGTCGTGATCGTCTGATCTCAAATGAAGCAAGAGATTGCGATGATATATGATGACGTGTGCAGGTGCTGTAGTGCTGTCCCATTCCTTAGGGGTCAATTTTAAAGGGGTAGGAGTACAAAAATCTAATTGGGATTGGGCAAAATAAGCATTCGCTTTAAGATGAAACTCAAGTAGTCAGAAGTACCATTTTCAGGAATAGCTTCTACGTCCCATGGACTCAGCTTTTCGGTCTCGCCATTGTCCCACCTGCAAAACAAAAGAACATTATGTACAGGGGCCTTTTTAAAAGAATCTGTCCATTTAAATCAATAATAAGTTGGGGCTTACTTGACTTTGAAGCACTGAAAATGGCTGTCGGGATATTCAGATTGATATGGCTCATGACAAACTATGGCCCCAAACCACCAGGCGTCATCGATCACAGAGCGAAAACGGTCATCTAGAAGAACCACAGCATGAACATCAGAACAGACAGATTATATTTCTCTAAATTACTCAATGGTTAAATTGATGCACGGTACAACTATGTAGTTATTCTCAGGTCATTCTTCCAACTTACTCGAAGTCCACACTCTGTTTCGCGCCTCATCGTAGCTTTGACGTAATACCAGAAAATCTATTACGTCTGCCATATCATGATATCTAAGAATTGAAAAAAATGTGTTTAAAACTAAGCTTTATCAAAAACCAAATGTTTATCAGATGGCCAACATTTACTTAATATACACCATATCTTATCAACTTACTTTATTGAAAAGGTTCGGTCTGTTATTTTGCCAGTTCCAGGGTCAATCTGGGTCAGTTTCAGACAGCATAATGTTGGAGGGCAAACTTCATATTTGATCCCTGTTATTTTCACAAACTCTTGGTCCTGGAAAAAAAACATGATTTATGATTTTAAAAGTCAAAGATTAGGTGCTATGAGATGCTATGAGAATGTATAGCATCGATTCCCTATTGCTAGCCTATTTCCAAAAACTTGGAGTGTTCCATTAACTCTTTACCTTGACTTTTTAACTCTATACCTCTAAAAAATAAATAATTTTGGTAAAACCCCAGCATTTTTTGCTCTTACTCTTAACTGCATCTTCTTCCATGGCTGTTTGTCTAGGTTTATTGGGTACAGGTTCATGCGACAGACTGCATCCACATATGCCTCATGACCCTGACGGAAATAGATGACCTACGTCCAAAACAATGGATATAAAAACAACAACAGTGGGTTTTAGACACGTGTCAGTTGCACATTAATACAGATGAGATGAGAGAATCTTATTCTATACCTCATCTCCCATTTGAGGGACAAATGGGGACTTTCGGGGAACAACGTCAGTAATCCAAGCTGGAGGACGGAACTCATTCGATATCTCTCTGTTAATGGATGGCCTTGGTTTAGAGTGCTAAGAATAAAAAAATATATATCAATTTGTTATTTTTTTAACTTCCATGAAAACAGACAAAGACTGAGTTCTAGTCAAAAACAATATTTCAAGAGTTTAAAACAATCTTCAGTACCAATTTCATACATTGTTCCCTAAATTTTAGGAGACAGGAAAGCATGGGATGCAGAGACCTTGATTTGGCACTCAAACTTGGGTTGCCACAAGTACTGTAGTGCTAAAGGTCAGAGCTGTAACTGAGTCTATTTGGCGCTTATACAAAGTCGATAATTATGGCCTGTTCTACTTAGTGGTATGGTTCTATAAAGAACGGTATGCATTTATGTCCATGTCTACTGTAAAGTCTGGGACACATCAGGCTGACGCCAAGCAACAAGCATTAACGAAAGCCAACTATGTTTGGACAAAAAAGCTGTGCATGAACACACCAAATGGACAGCAGCCATTTATACTTCTGCGTCAAACGCCGGCGTATGCTACGGCGCTGACGCATAGCCCTTCGCTGTGGCTGTCGGCATGGCTGACGTGCACCTCTCAAAAATTGTAACTACACGTCGCAACGACGCGTAGCGCAAGCTCTGTGATTGGTCGGCTTGGTAGCGCTGACGAGTCTGGGCGCGACCGAGAGCCGCGCGAATGGCGCGAGCGATTGTTTACAAGTGTGGAGTCCCGTGAAGGAGCTCCAGATGGAAAGTTTTGTTTTGTGTTTACCTCATTGCACGTCCGCCGGTTTCTGCCTCAAAATGAGCGAGTTTGAGTCACTTGTACAACCAGGAAGTGTTCAGGAAACGCAAAACAGAAGCGAAGAAACTCGACACAGAGGAACATTTACACATCACTGCCAACTAGCGTTTCGGAAGTGTTAATGCAGACCAACAGAGACAGCCCGCAGAAGTATAAATGCACAGCTGCGCGCGTTGCCTGCGCCGTAAGTTACGCCGGTCACTTGACGCAGAAGTATAAACCAGGCTTTACCCACTCCCAGGTGGAAGTAGTCTCTTGTTTAATCCACAAAAGGATACCAAAACTTCCGATGCGCACATGCAAAATCGCAAACGATGCAGCATTTAGTACCCTTTTCACAGTACTCGTCGAGATTTGCTCCTGCAAACTCCTGAAACTCTACATGCTGTAGAGGCTAACAATTTGGCCAACAAGCTCAGACGTGCAGAATACACTAAACCAGTGGTTCTCAAACTTTTTTCATGAAGTACCACCTCAGAAACAATTTGTCTCTCCAAGTACCACCAAAATGAGCAGTATTGAAATACAGTAGCGTAGGCCCAGTAAAGCAGCTACAACTCTGCACGGTTAAAAAAAAACGTGGCAGATTACCTCAGAAATGTGGGCTATGTCATATATGGCACATTATATACATAATTTTTGGTAAATTTTGAAATGTGTGTAGCATGTACTTGACATATTTCGTTCCTCCGCGTACCACTAGAAGGAAGCCTGCGCACCACTAGTGGTACACGTACCACAGTTTGAGAACCACCGCACTAAACCAACTAGCCGAACCGAAGCTGACCAACAGCCCGACAAAGGCCAAGGGCCAACCGCCAGAATACCTAGTAGAGGTGTGAACCTACACTGGTATCATGGTTCGGTTATGATTATCTTGTCCTTGATTTAGTTCAATTCGATTTCTTAGTGCATCACGGTACATTGATGATGCTTTCCATACACGATTTTTTATTTTACTTCACAGCACATCAATTCTCTTTAACAGCAAATTAACTAATGTAAATTATTCCAATTGCTTTAGTGTTGTTGAGCGAGTTCTTACAGCCCTATGATTATTCACGCGCTTAACAGAAAGGGCTGCGATTGAATCTAATGATCTGGCGCTGTTCACCGATAAGCGACACTGATAAACAGACGTGGCATTCACAGCTGATCCATGATAGATGCGGTGGAGAAAACTCGCTCTGAGACACACTTGTGTCTGGATTAACAAATATCACTATAACAGCCAAGAGGAGAAGAAACAAGTGCGACATGTGAACGACCCTTCTTCGAGCAAAATTAACATTGATCGCAACTTGTTGAGGTGAACCATAGAAAGCTGTACTGTACTGAGCTGCTCAGACAAGACATTAAAAGCAGCAGTTCTCAACCCTTGAGATCTTCCCCACTCTGCATATTTCTCTCTAACAGATTTGTTCCAATTGAGTGCAAGTGCCTTGTGAAGTGGACATGACAGGATGTTGTCATGATTGCAGTTTGAAAGAAGTGTGTTTAATTCAAAAGGGAATTAAAGTGAGCAAGAAGTCTCTTGATTGTGGTTGAAAAACCCTTCACACAAGTTTTGTCTGAAGACACCGCAAACACTATTGCAAATCTTTATATTTAAATGAAGTTCAGCTTTTTTCCATGTGCGGGGGTAGCGAGCAGTGATTACTATGTAGGGAACAGTCCAATCTCTCTTCTAATAGTCTGGTTATCTAAATCAAGTGCGTTAAACAAGAGAGGGGGTCATGAGAACTAGGATTAAGAATCACTCAATTAAGGACGATGTAATAACTTGTAAGAAATTTTCATTGCATGTTTAATTTGTGTGCATGTTCTTTTGTTTTCATTGCATTGTACATGACTAACTATCTAACTGACCACTAATGACAATATCTGTAATGCAAGGCCTGTAAGATACCTTTGGTGTTTTGCTTTTGGCTTTTTTGTGCTTTCTAGGGGATGACGTCTCCTCTTCACCTACAGCCGGCTCCTCATCTGCTGGCTCTTCTTCCTCCTCATCATCCTCCTCATCCTCCTCTTCAGAGCTGCTGATCCTGCGGGTAGTGCGTCGTCTAGAAGAATCTGACGTTCGCACACTTATTCCTGCATCTGCCGTCCAGTCGGAATAATCACTGGAGGAGCGGCTTCAGTTATGAACAGAGAGGCATTGGAAACCATTAGATTAATAGAGATGGCACTATCGATTGAAAGCATTGTATGAAAGACTCTTTTTCATTAGCAGCACTAAACTGAGGTCCAAAAATAGCGATCGTTAATAAGTGAACCCAGTCTTGATTTTTGCATTCTCAAAAGACATGATGCACAAATGGCTTCATATGTTTCCGTCCAAAGATGGGAACAAATATCTCTAAAACATTTCTGAACAAAGCATGGTTTCCATCCAATGAGTCAAAGAGAACAAAATCGTCATTTCCTGATAAACTAGCGCTAATTATCAAGAAGAAGAACCACTTTGATGACAGACTTTAGCTGAGAGACTTTAGAATTTACAAAACAACATTTCAGATATTTAAAAATGTGGTCAGTCTGCAGGTTTGTCCAATGTTGTTATTATATCGCAACTATTTTTGTTATCACATGATCTGTTAAAACAAAACTCACATTATTTTTTTCACTGCGCATACTGAAACTGTAAATGTGTTTCCATTGTAGTTTATCTACATTTTTAATATTTTTTTTTTCTTATTCATGGCCCATTTCCACTGAGAGGTATGGCACGTATGCTTTTATGGCCATTTCTACTGTCAAAAGGTACCTAAAAGCGAACTGTACCATACCACTTTTTTTGGTACCCTTTGCAAATAGCACAATAAAAGGGTACCAAAAGGTGGAGCTAGACACAGAGCTGAACACTATTGGTTTACAGATACGTCACTCCCTCATGCAACAAGGCAAGAGAATGAAAACAAAAAAATGCCATTGGCGGACATTACACCATAATAAAATATATATATATATAATAACGAGCCATGGTCGAGCCGAGCTCAAACAAATCTTGTCATCATCTTGATGAACAGCCACAAAACCAAGAAGAAGAGCAGAATCTACCCTGTGCCCTGTAGTTTTTTTTTTACAAGGCCGTCTAAAGCGTGAGCGGTTTCGCTTTCTTGTATGTGCTCACTGCGCATCTATATTTGAAATAAGGAACTTCTTGAGCCGGTGATAAAAACGTGTTCGTGATTATCGAAATGCTTCTGACATCCGATCCTTTGAAAAACGGACAAACACCAGAGTAAAGCGCGAAAAAACAAAGGAGCAAATGATTATTTCAGCAAACATGAACAAACTGGCATGTTTAACTAATATCATCACCTTTTGGGCTATTATGAACTCGGAATTATGGAATGACTTTCTAACAAGAGGCTACACGTGCTGCTGAAGATAACAGACACAGATGAGAGGTTTATACTGCCTGGACTATACGTTTTGTGTTGTTTTTGAACCCTAATAAGGACTAAATGTATGCTGTGTGTAGTTCTTCTGTAATTGGTAACATATCGGAGACTGTAAGGGGCTGTGTGTGTTTATACATGCTGCATTTATTTATTTATTTTATATAATTGCAGACATTACAGTAGGCTATTTTGCACACTGATCATTGATCTGCATCTATAATCAAATCCTGTTCATAGAAAGGTTACTAATAAACATTTACACACAAGTATTTATGTGTATAAAGCATCTGTTTTGTAAGAAGTGCTTCTCATATGATCTATGAACAACCTGTTCAGCTTACTTTGACATTTCTTCTAGCGAGAATGATGTCTACTGAAACTTTCTGTCGTACACCAAGCCCACCCATTGGTACCCTTTTGGCAGTGGAAACAAAAGCCTGATAAAGGTGACCCGTACTGTACCACTTAGTGGAAACAGGCCATCAGTGCACAATTTTTTGCTCAATTCAAAATGTATGTGCATCCTGGTGTTTCAATTAATCGTTTTTTAATGCAATATCCCAACATGTGCAGTGGCAACCAGAGCCAAAACCATGTCTGGCAACTAGCTTTTCCCACCTCTCACATGGTTGCCCACTGAAGCTAAGCAAGGCTGTGCCTGGTTGGCACCTGGTTGGGAGATCACATGAGAAAGATAGGTTGCTGCCAGAATAGGTGTTAGAGAGACCAAGAGGGGGTGCTCAACCAGTAGATCATGCTGGACCTAATGCCCTAATATAGGAAAATAAACCAAGGTCTTGACTCTCTGTGGTTATTAAAAATCCCAAGATGTCTTTTGAAAAAGAGAGCATCTCTGCATGTAGTTTATTGGGTTCCACCAAAGACTATAAACAATATAAATACAGCCGTCAACACACATAACAACATAGGCTGAAGCAGACGAAGATATTCAAATAGATTTCAAAATAAAAACAAAATCCTCAATAGAGGTCAGTTCGATTTAAAGGTTCAAGAAACCCTCAAGTACTTTTTAAGACTTTAATAGATTTGTGTGTGTTAAGCATCAGTTAAGACAATGTTAGCACCTGTCAGCTTTAATTGTGGGAAAAAAACTGGATAATTTGGAGCTTTTGTCAGCTAATTTCATATTCCAGGTTTAAAATGATTTTTGGGGCAGGATCAAAATCGGCGACGTAGTGAAAACTCTAAGTGCAAAGATGACGCGTCGGTTTCCCATTATTATTCATAGCAGAGTTTTCTTATCCTATGAGAAGAGCCTGCTGCTTAATTATTTATGACTGCGCGTACTTTCCGAAGGCAAGACTGACCTGCCAGTGTCAAGCTGTGAGACCTGTTGATGACTGGGTTAGACTGCGTCCACTGACCCACAGCACGCAGTATTTAGTCGTTCATGAAGGGTCGTATGTGTTTGTTTCCATGATCCTCTGGGTTTGTTGCGTATTTTTCCCCGCAATGCTGTCAGGGCAGAAACAGCTAAGCTGTTTGTGTGCAGCAAGCATTTTTTTTTGAGAGAGCAGTACGAGAATTGGAGAATGGCCGACTTTGTCTGTTATCAGTTGAGTTTGTTCACATTTAGACACATCGCCGTGCTGTTGTGTTCGCCTAAATCCTCCAGCTTACCAGCAGGGCTAATGGATAAAATAGGCAGGGCAAGAGACCTGCTGCACTGAGTCTGCATTCAGACCCGGGGTTTGAAGGAAAAGCCCTTATTTATAGTGTTTAAATAAACACGATTGTCTTTATAATAATATAAATTGTAGTTGTGTAAATATGAAATTACAAATGACAAATGTAGCAGGGCATTAAATTACTGTTTACTTCTTTGCGTTTTAACTTTGTGAGCTATAAAATCATGCATCTCCTCACAGTTTGTCTCATTTTCTGAGCCGACTGAACACAGTTATTCGCTCCCCTCCTTCTCCCCTGCTCTGCTGGCCGTGCCCACTCCTGCCTTTAATCGCAGAGCTTTACGCCCATTATGATGCATTCTTTTTTAAATTTGAGGTAGACCTGAACGGAAAGTGGAGGGTGTCATGGCCCTTTAAGACCTCTGAAAAGCAGATTTAGGACCTTTTAAGACTTAAGACCTTATATTTATACTACCAAGGAATTGAAGACTTAATTAAGAGTGTTCACAGATCCTTAAAAAGTCTTATGTTGTTTTTGCAATTCTGCTTTTGCAATGACAGTAGCAGAGCATTTCACACAATTCCTCACTGAAACAATTATTGTGATGGCGGCATAAGTACCTTGAGCTATCACTCTTCCATTCCTCTTCATCTTCGGCGGATGAATCAATGTCACTCCCTTCCACTTCACTGGCCTGCAACAACACAAAAGGAACGTCACAGACAAGTCAAATATGGGTCAACCGTGCTTTAATAGGTAAATAAAACCCAACCTCAGAAGATGCCGTCTCCTCTCCCTCTTCACATGAAAACTCAATGTACTCTTCAGCCAGATTCTCTTTGCGCTCCTGATTCTTCTGCCGTTTGCGAGACTGTGTACGTTTCAGGCACGGCCCTTCTTCATCAGAATCATCCTACGGGTGAAAAGATCTTACCTTAGTGAGGTTCATTGACATCATTACTCATCATGAAGCAATGAGGAAGACGTACCCTGAATGTGGAGTGGGTCACTCTCCTTTTCTTGGTGTTGTAAAGATTCACCTCCTCATCACCTTTGGCTATTCTGAATGACTCCTGCGCCCTAAATGAACAAATCATCAAATATATGTAATCTAGAAGTTAGATTTAATGTATTTTTTAATGAAAATCCTTGCCTTTATTAGATAGGACAGTATTGAGACAGGAAGCGAAGTGGGAGAGAGAGAGGGGGGGTAGGGTAGGGAAATGTCCTCGAGCCGGGATTCAAACTCGCGACGCCCTGACGTGCTGTTGCACCATATGTCGGCGTGCTAACCACTAGGCTATTGCGCCGACTTTTAATAGAAAATCTTGAGCATTCATCTATGCATTCATGAAACTCGATCAGGCTGGAAAACAGCCAGGACACTGATAGATTAAGACTACCAAAATGAAAACATTATGCAACATTAGAAATCATAACAAAAAATAAAGTTGTCAAGTTGACAGATGAACAAAATAATCTGCTGTGATGGTAAATTCATTTGTTTCTTAACCAGGGTTTCTGCAGGTTTAACCAAGTCAAATTTAAAACATTAAGACCATTACAAATAAAATTTTAGACTTATACAGGGCTAAACTGATTATTTCTAATGGTGCGCTGGTTGCCAAAAAATAATAATAATAATAATAATAATTTCTTAGTGATTTATTTAAATGTCAAAACAACAAAACTCTAGTTGTATCCACTTTATTTTCAACGCAATATTTCTTTTTTCCTTTTTAATGACAAGTTTAACCTTGTTAAAAGTATATTTATTATACATGTTGCTCTGTTATTTTCAAGAGGAATTGTGTAATTGATTTTAGTTTTCATTCCATGATTAGAGAATTTACTTTAGAGAAATTGCTGTAAAAATGTCAAACAGCTTTGGAAAATTGTATCTCTTGGCATTAAAAAAAACCTTAAATATTAAAAATATGGATCCCAGCCAAATAAGGTAGCTTTTTTTAAAACAAAAAAATAAATAACGAAACACGCATTTAAAATTATTTGAGACCTACAAGACAAAATTTCAGTAAATTTAAGACTTTTTGAGGCCTACATTTTTTGGGGGGGGGAAATTAAAGACATTTTAAGACCCTGCTGGGACCCTTTTTATTCAATATTTATAAAGCACATTTAAAAACAACGCACGGTTGACCAAAGTAATATCCAAATGACTTGGATACAAAACAATAAAGGACATTACACTGAGAATACATAAATAAAATATACTCAAATACATTAATCAGACTCTTACAGTAAAAAATAATGGTTTTGAGTTTATAAGTGATGAGTAGATTTAACAGGTACATTTACCCCAGAAAAGAAAGTACATAGAACTTTCTTTAATTGAATTTCTATTCATCTTGATTTTTCAGAACTTTCAGTAGCTTATAAATTACTTAAACACAGCAGCACACATAAATAAATAAATCAGAACAGTCAAAGTGATACATTTTGTAAATTGTATTAAATTTCAATTAGTTTTTCACCAAACCGTATTATTTATCCCAGACAATACAGAGAAGAGCAAGAAAGCATTTCTTTTTTGCTGTTGTTTTAAATACTCTATTCAAACAAATGAAAAAGAAGGGCACATGATTTTAGACCAAAACCAGGATGAGTTAATGAGGAAAGTCATAATTATTTTGATGATAAATGATAATGAATTGCTGAAATGATCCACAATTTTAAAAAAAATAAGGTATTAAACTCTTCTTCATTTATCCTAAGCTTCTTTGACACAATCTACATTGTAAAACCACTATAGAATTAAAGTTTAATTGAATTTTAAGTACCTAAGGACTGTTTAATAGTTCAACAATTTACTGTCTTTCTGAATACCAGCACATGTCTAAAATGCACATAAATAAAAAATAAAATTATAAAAAATACTTTAGAGAAAAAAAAATAAAACACAATTCACCTGTATCCACTTGGGGTCAGCTCAGGAATCACGACCCTGCGTCTCCAGGCCTGAAGGTCTCTCTCGGTGGCCATCTGACTGCGTGGAGCGTTCTGGTGCATCTGCCGGACTCCCTCCACCTGTCCACTGCGCCGCAAACCTACATTAGGTGGAGACTGAACCTCCATGCGCTCGTTTACTGACACTGCAAATCAAACAAAGCAATGCCTTTTATTTCTTTAAAGAAACACAACCCACTGAACTCTATTTGAGATGGTTTACTCAGTGCATCTTAACGGTACCAACTTCTAGAATATGAAGCTTGTATAAATTAGGTTTCACTTCTGTAATCCTGCTCTTGCTGATATCTGAACTGCTAAACTCTCTATGGTGGGTTCAATCCAAATGTGAATTAAAGTATTCGAGTAAATAAATACATACAAAATCAATGCCAATGTTGGGGAGTAGCTATATTTTTAAGTAGCTTGACAGGAGATCCGCTAAATAAGATAAAGTGTAGCTTTTCCAGTAGCTAGTTACTTTTACTGGAAAATAACGGGAGTAGCTACATTATACATTAGCTGCAGTTCTGTACCTTGACTCTTGATAGCCTGAGAAAACTGTAATAAAACATTAAGCCTTGACATTATGATTGTAATGTACTGTTTAAAAGTATCAAATAAAATTGTAACACTACTTTGGTCACACTTTATTTTGATCGTCCGTTTGTTGAATTATGTTACATGTCAACTAATTCTCAGATTATAAGTAGACTCGTTAGGGTAAGGGTTAGTGCAAGTTAACATGTACTTGCAAAGTTTCTTAGTCAGTTGAATGTCTGTTTAGCAGCAGTATATTACAGTCTTATTATGAACAGACAGTCTACTAATACTCAACAGGACAATCAAAGGCCGCATTTACACTGCATGGTTCAAGTGACTCAATTACGATTTTTTCTGTCATGTGGCACACATCGAATATGGCCCATGTACATGTAAGCAGAAAAAAAACATGGATTTTAATTTACTCAAATCAGATTCAGGCCTTGTTCAAGTGGAAATTTATCAGTTATGAATCGGATCCGTGCCCTCGCTTCGGCAGTGCAAACAGGTAGATCGGATTTTCACCTGTCCATGTGAGTTACGCGTCATTAAAAACCATGGCGAATGACGTCAACTCTGACGCTTTCATTTTGAAACAGGCTTCAGCAGAGTCCCAAACCTTGAATCTCATATACTAGAACAAAAAAAAAGCTTTTGTATTGTCATAAGGCACAAGTATTTAAGCATTTTAACGAGAGAGAGAGAGAGAGAGAGAGAGAGAAAGAGAGAGAAAGAGAGAGAGCGTAACATCCGCTACGTAACTAATATAAAACTGTTGCATACATCACATGCATAAATCATGCCATGGACATGGCATTAAGATGCCTACTGGTTAAAAAAAAACCTAGATCAAAAGAAGATGTCATAAACTATTGTAAAACAACTTGTCAAAAAGAATTTCAAAAATTAAACCTGCAAACAGATTAAAAACAGGAATGGAGAAAAGAGTGCTCTTGTTATCAGCTGTCAGTCAGCACACGCTCTTTTTTCCTGGTCAGTGCGTCTTTGTCGTGTGCTTTGTAAATGACGTCAATCGGGTACAAATCACTTTTAAAAGATCATGTAAGCAGGTCAGCAAAAAAATGGGATGCAGTCAAAATAAAAAAAATAATTAAAATTTGACTCTGCAGTGTAAATGCAGCCTAAATTAAGTGTTACCGCTACTTTTTTTAAAGTAACTTGCAGTGTATCAAGCTACTTTAGAAGTGTAAGTTGACATATAGCATTTAGTTTAAGCCACCGTTTCAGAGTAGCTTTCCAAACTCTGGTCAAAGCACACATCGAAACAGAGGTGGAGTTCAGTTGTATGGTGCAAAGGTGGAATTCAAATGGTATCTTCAGTGCTAACTAAATCAGATAATTTTCAGTTTTTATAACTTTCAGGGTTCCCACGCTCTCATGAACAGCGGATTCAAGGAGTATTTAATTGTCAAAAATTGATTAAAAATTGTTAAAAGTCATGTTCAAAAAATTTTAATGAAATAAGTTGGATTCAATACTGGTAATATTTAAATGCAGTTTGTGAAATATTGATAAAATACGTATTATTTGTCATTGTATTGTACACAAGTTAATTTAAAATGTATAAATTTAGCAATTTGTTTTGTTTTATTGTTCTGTTTTTGACAATTGAGTACAACTGTTGAAATAGAACCATAATCGATTTGATTTTTTTATTTATTCCAAGCACTTTCAAAGACCTGTATTTAAGTACTTTCCAGGTCTTGAATCCATATTTTTAAAAGTCAATTACTTTTAAGTTCTTTCAAGAAGAGTGGGAACCCTGAACATTCTAATGGTGCATTCACACCAGACATGGATGAAGCGTTAAGCGCAAGTGATTTACGTTTAAGTCGATGCAAAGACGCGAACAGACATCCTAATAATGAATGAAGTGGCACAAATTGATCGTTTTGTGCATTAGTGTAATCGCTCGAGTTGGAAAATTTAAACCTTAATGGACATTTGTGTGATTACGACGTAACGCCTGTTGTTGGTGCCCTAAAGCAGTGGTTCTCAAACTGTGGTACGTGTACCACTAGTGGTACACAGGCTTCCTTCTTGTGGTACATGGAGGAATGAAATATGTCATGTACATGCTAAACACATTTCAATATTTATCAAAAATGATGTATATAATATGCTATATATGACATATAGCCTATATTTCTGAGGTAATCTGCCACGTTTTTTTTTTACTTTGAGTTTTAGCTGCTTTACTGGGCCTACTATGCTACTGTATTTCAATACTGCTCATATTGGTTGTACTTGGAGAGACAATTTTTTTCTGAGGTGGTACTTAATGAAAAAAGTCTGAGAATCACTGTCCTAAGGGGAAATCCCCCAGCTTGGCTGGGCTCAGTCAGAAGCACCACAGAAAACTAATAAACTTCCATCATCCAGGTTAAGTTTCTGGTGGAGTTGATTAACTCAGAGCAGGGTACACCTCTGAAAGGATCTAGTTGACACAGTGGCGAATGATCCTACTCTGTTTGTAAACCTTCATAAAGCACATAAAACACAGCTACTCTCTTAATAAAATCCTTGTTAGCCATTTAGCAACTAAACTAATGGGGTAGACAGAAGCTCTGCCCATGATGAGAACCCAAGTCTATTATAAAGTGACATTCACATATTAAGGCACCCTGTAATAGGTTTCATCTCGCAGGTGACGCATGTTTTTTTGTTAGCGCATGAATCAATAAAAACTGCTAAGATATTATTATAGATAATAAACATCAACTACCCCTAATGGTAAATGCAAACGTAGTGAAATGAGTGTTAAAAACGGGTGGTATGTCCGTAAAAGTAAACACTAGTGGAGTTGCATCAGTAGGCACCTCTGCGGGGAGTTCCTGGTTCTGGCACACGGGCAGCAGCAGGAACACCAGCCTCTCCCGGAGCGCCAGACTGTCTGTCTTGATGCTCTCGAAGCTGACGAATGGCAAAATCCAGAGCGCTGTGACGAACCTCCTCGCTCTCTGCAGACTGCTGACTGATCACCTGCTCCACCACCTCTCCATCACCTGAAACAGCAAAAAAGTCAGCTTCTAAAATCAGAAACACTCGCTATAATTTACTATGAAGGTTTTTTCGGTTGAAGCAAATGAAAAACCACTTTCAAGATCAGAACGCACGTCATCAACTGCTAAAATTAAAGTCTGGTGGCTCAAGATGAGGCATAGAAAGAGATGCAAAATGCTTGTGATAAAAATCACAATTTATCAAACAAGTTATATTTTATTTTTCAGAATAATTTTATTTTTCAAACACGTAACATTTATTTTAGGTCTCAGTCATTCAAATACACATAGCTACTAGCAGAATATAACATGTTGGTGTGGAAATATAAATTTATATCATCTAATTTCAAATTAACAATAATCTACGTATAACTAAAAAGTTATATTCTCTGTTTTTTTAATTATCTCATTTCATTAACATCCCAGCTAGGAGGGACATTTAACCTTTATCTTTCTGACTATAGGCTAAGCCAGTGATGCAAATGCTTTAAACGACTCTGTCTTTGTCTTCGGGTGTTGCTTTTATGCTACAGAAACCCTATGTTGATTAACTTGTGTGGTCAGTAGCTGGGCCGTTTTTTAACACCTATGCCATGCTGACTCCAATACTGAATTTGCATGCTTTGTTTAGCAATATCCCCTCCTCCTAAGAACACAATATACCCATGAAATCTTTGTCTTAATTCAGACTTGTGTGAGACTTGTGAAAGAACTTGCAGACTGCGGACCTCTAGTAGGCTCTTGCAGACACATGGACATCTTAAAGACGCTGTATGACTGCAGATTAACCAACACGTCTTAATAAAGGAATTCTGCTTGTTTCGAGTCTCCTGGACTGGGTTCTTCTCTTCTTTTCATCTCATTATTTTTTTTACAACATTGGGTTTGTAAAATACACGCTGATGTCTATAGAGTGGGCAACTATACTAATATTTAAATATAACTTAATGTGCTTTTAGTTAAGACACACATCGGATTAGTTACTAGAACATTTACTGTACTCCTCTTTTTGTTTAACAGCCACTTTCATGCATTTCGAAAGAAAATTATGAATAAACAATATACAGGATGGGCCCATTATATGGATACACCTTAATAAAATGGGAATGGTTGGTGATATTAATGTCCTGTTTGTGGCACATTAGTATATGTGAGGGGGCAAACTTTTCAAGATGGGTGGTCACCATGGTGGCCATTTTGAAGTCGGCCATCTTGGATCCAACTTTTTTTTTTTTTCAATAGGAAGAGGGTCATTTGACACGCCAAACTTATTGGGAATTTCACAAGAAAAACAATGGTGTGCTTGGTTTTAACGCAACTTTTTTCTTACATGAGTTATTTACAAGTTTCTGACCACTTATGAAATGTGTTTAATGTGCTGCTCATTGTGTTGGATTGTCAATGCAGCCCTCTTCTCCCACTCTTCACACACTGATAGCAACACCGCAGGAGACACTGCCAGCACAGGCTTCCAGTATCCACAGTTTCAGGTGCTGCCCATCTTGTATCTTCACACCATAGACAACATAGATAGTGGGGCCATTCTTCATCGATGGAAACCTCAAGACCACTGGATGTTTGAAATTGCTACGATGATGTGTTTCCCCTTTTATGCACTGAATCTGGCACGTTCCCTGAGTTTTTCCAGCAAGATGGTGCACCACCACATTATTGGTGTCAGGTCCGAGCATTCCTAGATGAACAGTTCCCTGAAAAGTGGATTGGTCGTCATGGACCAGCTTAATCGCCCCCAAGTTTTCCCGATCTAACAACCTTAGACTTTTATCTTTGGGGTCATCTGAAGGCAATTGTCTACGGTGTGAAGATACAAGATGTGCAGCACCTGAAACTACGAATACAGCACCTGAAACAACTGAACTTTATTACCCGTTTTATGCAGGTTCTGTTCACTTAAGTAGACATCATTGGTAGTAAACAAACAGTGCGTCAGCTCATGTGTGATTTTGCGGCCGCAACTACTTCATTACATTAAGATAGAAATGACATTTTGGGGTGAATTGTTCCTTATAAATACAGAATGTGACACTTGTAACACCATTTGGAGGTGTCCATGCTGGTAAGCAACGTATATAAAACAATGTTAAGACTTGTGTGACCGTCTTTACGCTTCCCACCTGACCTTAAAATTTGATTGGCTGAATCGTAAAAAAGCTGAATTAAAATTTGTGTAAAGTCGAATCAAGTTCGCAATCTTTTTCCGATTAATCGTGCAGCCCTAAGGCAATGGCAGACTAAGATCTTATGTGTATAACGGTTAATACAAAAGAAAACTGGTTTTGAAAATGGTTCTTCTGTGTAATATTTACAGTGAACGTTGTGGCTATGCCAAAGCAGTCAACAGAGAAACATGGACAACACTGTTATGACAACACTTACTTGTAGCAACATAGCCAAGTTGAGGAACAAGATGCTCATCTGCAATATTTTCTCTTCCTGGGACCAGTCTTTGGAATCTGGGAGGGTGAGGGTTTCCATCCACGTCAACCAGGAAGGGAGGCGGCATCAGGTGTGGTGCCTGCTGGGTCTGCTCATCCAGAACAAAACCATTGGTGTCCCGGATCAGCGGCCGGTAGTCGGTGTGAAAAAACACCTGGTCTGGAAGCTACAAATCATTTTGGACAGATCAGAGGTTTGAGGAATTACACTAAGGTACTTTATATGATCTGGCATGGTAAAAAAAAAAAGTTTTATCGATTATAAAATCAAACAAACCTTCTCATAAGGCTTGGAGCTTCCAAAGCCAAAAATAACCAGATGTCCATGAGAGTCTGTCATCGCAAAGCGATGGCCATCAGGGGTGAACTTGCAGTCAAATACAGCACCATGTCCTTGACCTTCGATCTGCACAACAGAAAAAACAGCATGTTTATAATTGATATAACTGATGAGACTTTATTTAGCTCGGACAGTCACAGTACAGATTGTTAACATTAGAAAAGATTTCTTTTTTTTTTTTAATTTTTTAAAATTTTTAAATTTTTTAAAATTTTAAAAAAATGAAATGCTGAAAATTCAGCTTTACCGTAATAAAATTATTCAAATAATATGAAAATACAAAAACAATGCATTTAGGCCCTGATCACAGTGAAGGTTTTTTTTTTTTTTTTGCGTTAAGAGTAGAGATGCACCGATACCATTTTTTGGAACCAATCCGATACCAACATTCTGAGTATCGATCGATACAGATAATAATATAATATAATAATATAATAGAAATAATATATCTACTTTAGTAAAAATAACAGACCTATGGCCTACATTATATGACAGACGACACGATCTTACTAAACATCATGCTTGCTATAAACTATAGGCTACATTATTTGAGCATTCATTATGACATTGATATGATCTGTTGTGGTCCAGCATATACGTTTCCTTTTTCAAAATTAGGTTTTTTCTTTGAAATCTGTACTAGGCTACCACTATTGACCATAATCGTTGCTAAAATAACCAGCTTTTTAGCAAAAACTGATATTTTCCTGCAGTTTTGAAGCAGACTAAACTAAACCATCTGAGGGCAGTTTTACTTAATAAACATTCCCTCGCCTAAACTCGCTGGAGTGAGATGGAGAAACTGAAAGCATGTCTGAACAATTCTTTTTTTTGTGTCTGAAAAGTTATCTTTTTAAAACCTATTTCAATTGGTATAATTTGTTGATTATGTTGTTTTGTTGGTCAGTTATCTACAAAGTATACAAGAATATTTGAGGTGAAATTCAAAACAAGGCCCGCTAATATGCTTCAGCGCGCAATTTTACAAACAGGTCTGTTAAATAAAATATTAATATAAATAAAATGACAATGAAATATTCACAGTTTCAGAGTAGCCTATCTTAGGCCAAATCATTTTCCCGTCAGCTTCAATTGTATTAATTTAATCAACTACTTTGACCACACTGAGCCAGGCTTTATAAACTACTAGCAGCACTGAACGTATTCACCTTGAAAGAATAAAATCAGTCGGAAGGAAGAGAGAACACAAACTCTTTATGAGAATAACTTTACGGAGCGGCGCACGTCGCTTCTGCGCAGCCGGTGCGCTTGATGAAGCGATTGATGCATCACTGAGACAAAGTGAGCAGCTCTCCGGTATCTGCAGACACTTTCAAAACAGCAGCACAAAAGACAAAAGTCAGTGCGCTGAGGATCTTTCCAATGTATTAGTGAGACTTTTCTAGTTTAAAGGTTTAGGTAGGCCTACTTTGTGTGTGAACAGCAGATAATAATCCTTTACTCCAGTATTGCGAATGTGATCTGCTGATCTAACAGACACAGTGCAACATGGGCAACATATTACGGGTCAATTGAACCCATTTAATGTCATTGAACCCATTAAATGCAAAACTAAATGCATTTCTCCACTGATTATTAAAAACTAACAGGAACAAATAGTCTTGGAGAGTTTTCCGTGTTGTTATGAAAGTGACGCCCAGTTTGAATTGTGAATGAATGGAGAATGATTGACAGGCGCAGCACTGAACATGAGTTTAAGCATCTGAATATTCATCTGTACTTCACAATAAACTATAGAACGGCTTCAGAACATTTAGGATACAGTAGACCTACATGACAACTTTCTAGTGCCTTGTAATAGGCCATAGATATATACACTAGATATCGCATAGGGACCCTGAGTATGCGTCAATAGCGCCGCCACATTGGTACAGTGCTCCCAGGACAAATGTCATTCAACCGCACTAGTCAAGACAGTGTTATTACGTGAAGATGCGGGACTTTAGCGCTGTCTACGGTGTAGTAACGAGCAAACAAAGAAAACAAAGCACAAAGGCAGAACATTTCATAGGTAATATTAAGTTTTTTTCTGTTTTTGTATGTTCTGAACATTTGTGCTAATCAGGTAACGTTATTGATGATAATACAGTCACTTACTGCATTCACCATAAGGCAAAGCAGAAAATCAGCAAACAATGCAAAAGAAATATGACAGCGAGATGCTGCGCCGCCAGAAACTTGTATTATTGTCGGCTAGTGAACGAGTCGTTCGAGTGATTCATTCACAAACGAATCGCTCCCTCCGTCAGTATGAGAAGTGAAAGCAGAAGAGGAGGTGTGTTTCAGGACATGATTAGATCAAATTTAACAGGGAGGGTGAATAATACATTTCTGTACACACAAACACAAGCTTTTTGTCAGGAATGTCCATGTGGTCACTGATACTTGCATACTAACATCCAGGAAAACTCCCAATCATAGATATATGTGTGTACGTGTATATCTCTGGCATTGGATGGCCACAGTCCTCCACTGTACCTTGGTCCCGCATTCATTTCAAAGGAGCACTACCGTGTACCAAGATGGCGGCGCTATTGACGCATTCCGTCCAATAGACAACAACAGGCCAGGCGACATCTAATGTACATATCTATGGTAATAGGCTACCTTTTGTTGGCTTATAAACTGCACTGAATATAGCGCACGAGCAAGATCGGATTTGGATCGGTGCCAGCTGGCCGATACCCGATCCAGCAAAAATATACAGTATCGAAGCAATATCCGATCCAAGAATCAAGATCAGTGCATCCCTAGTTGAGAGGCAACTTTGTAAAAAAATGTTTTTTAAAAGCCAGCGACCCTATGCCTATTGCCTGCGAGCATTTTGCACACTATTCGTGCACCTTGAGTTCTAACTGCATTGCGCCCCCCACAATTTTGAGAGCACTAAGAGTGCCTGCAAATAAAAGTTACAAAAATAAAAAAGGTTAAAAGATCATTAGGATACTCTACCATATTAAAGTAATGCATGGTTTTGGTGCCCTTGATGAGGTCCCATACAAAGACATTGCCATCATGACCAGCAGAGAGCATGATGCGAGGGTCATAGGGATGCGGCTCCAAAACAAACACCTCCGCCTCATGACCCTGCGAGCAAGTAAAGAGAGAGCCATTCAGCTTTATATCACATATCATTCTATTTTTAAATGAATAGCTGTCATTTCAGGGAGTTCACTAAACATACTCTACACGAACCAGGAAAACCTCTCAAGAATTTAAAACTACTGATTGGCTGCCTACTGAATTTGCAAGAAAATGGATCAAGAGGTTTGCCAAGCTGAAAGACAGTTTGAGCTTTATTTCAGGAAAATGAACAGTATTTTTTCGGTGAACTTCTCCTTCAGCTACATCTTCAGATCTGCGCAGTCGTACTTTAAGGACGTGCAGCAGCTGTCCAGTGTAGGAGTTCCACACTTTGAGGAGATGATTGTTGACGGCGGTAATGACTGTGTTGTCGTGGCGATCCCAGGACACCATGGTCACTTTGGGTTTGAAGAAATTTTCATCGTCTGTTAAAGGTGCAGACCTGTGTTAAACAAAAAAAAAAGGTGCAACTTCATTAATGATTGGTTAAAAGTGCCATGACCTGCTGGAGTTCATTATTCCATACCCTGGAAGAGTGGCAGACATGTCCAATAAAACGCTCTTCCACTGATGTCTCTGATGCAGTCTCCATATGCGGGCAGTGCCATCTCGACTACCACTCACAAACCTAAGACAAATCACACAATTATTTTACCGTCTTGTTATTTTAGCCATACATTATATGAACACAGCATACTAAAAGATTTGAGTTCATCACAATGAAGATTGAATAAAAAAAAAAAGAGAGAAATTGATTTTGTTATAGCCAAGCTCTAACATCCATACTTCTCAAATGTTTGTCTGTTGTAGTTTATAATGTATGTTGTGTGTCAGTTGAGTGCTAATGGGGTATTTGCACACACATTTTAATTTCAGTGAATTGTTATCCCATACAAAAATTTCTGCGTCAAAGATCTAATTTCTTTATAAAACAGTGGTCATCACTGCCTGACTGAGATACAATATAAAGTGGGTATAAGACCAAACAAGCAGCACTGCATTAAATGCAATGCAATTTTTCTGCAGCATATCTTAATATATGGAAATTATGAAACTGTAAACAGTCACAAAAAGCTTTCACCAGAAGTTCATCATTTGCTAAAAAACATTAGCTGTGCATATAGCTCATTATAATACTGTTTTATGACTTTCTTACTTTGAGTTTTTATCTTGTTTCTAGTCTAAATATTTTCAAATTCTTAAAAATCAAGTAAATTGAATAATATATATATATATATATATATATATATATATATATATATATATATATATATATATATATATATACACATACATATATAGTTTTAATAACTCATCTCTAATAACTGATTTATTTTATCTTTGCCATGATGACAGTACATAATATTTGACTAGATATTTTTCAAGACACTTCTATACAGCTTAAAGTGACATTTAAAGGCATAACTAGGTTAATTAGGCTGGTTAGGGTAATTAGGCAAGTTTTTGTATAACAATGGTTTGTTCTGTAGACTATTAAAAAATATATAGCTTAAATTTGACCTTAAAATGTTTTTTTTTTTCTTATTAAAAACTGCTTTTATTCTAGCCGAAATAAAACAAATAAGACTTTCTCCAAAATAAAAAGTATTATCAGACATACTGTGAAAATTTCATTGCTCTGTTAAATATCATTTGGGAAATATTTAGAAAAGAAAAAAAATTAAAAGGGGAGATAATTCTGACTTCAACTATATATACACACACATTTAAAAAAAAATAATAATTTACTACAGTGGCATGTTATTTTGCTCGTCTTACAGTCTCTCTATGATTTTAAGACAAAAAAAAAATTGCGACTAAAATGATATGACAAGTTTTTACTAAATTTCCAACATAAAACTTTTATTGTTTTGCTGTAAAAACTATATTAAATGTACACATATTAATTTAATTACTCTTTTGACTTTTGATAAATTCGACAGGAATATGAACCCAACTGTCCAAAATATGGAGTAAATTTATGCCAAATATTAAAAAAATGCAAACAGCACAAAAGAGACATTGAAAAAAACAACAACAAAAAAAACACTTAATTTTGACTTTTTTTTCTGAAAACGCATTTTTTTTTTGTAACTTTTTTGCTTCTTAACTTTTTTTTCTATATGGAATAGAAACAAGACAACATTTCTATCCAAAAAATAACATTTTCCACTGTAGTCAATGATTACGCCTTTCAAATCATTTTGGAATAAAGCTGAATTATTTTTCTGTCACAAAATGCATTATTAGACGACACTAATCCACCAATATTACCTCTCCCCAGAATGACAGAACTGGATGCTGTCCACCTTGTCCTACAAATAAAAACAAAAGCACTGTGAATCACCTGTTATATTCCCTAAATCTGTTGTTCACTCGTTTATTCCTAAAAGCCAGTTGCTCTTACTGTGTGAGAGTCGAGCTCAGCTAGTTTTTCTGGACTGCCACTGCCCAGGTAGTAGATCCTGATGACATCATCTGTGCTTCCTGTTGCAAGGAACATGCCACCTGTATGAAGAGAAACAAATGTGCACTGACAAAGCCTTCCCTAAACATACAAAGAATAAAAAAGGACAAGTAGTTGAAAATTCAGTCCATCTCACCAGGGCTGAAGGAAGAGCAGACGGTCTGGACACCAGGTCTCGGCCTCTCTGTAAACTTGTGCTGACGATCACTAATAAATAAATGGCAAAAAATTAGTTGTAATACTCATTGTTTGACCTCAGAGTCGTTCTTTTTAAACTTCTTTCTAATCTGTCAAAGCAGTGGTCCCCAATCCCTGGGCCGTGGACCGGTACCAGGCCTTGGATCAATTGGTACCGGCCCGCACAATAAATTAGGAATTATTTCCATTTTATTTATTGTCCAAGTCTGAACAGTGTTTTATTTTGAAAAATCTTTTATTTTGAAAAATGACTGTATTCTCTGGGCTAAATCTTGGTCACTTGAGCACCCAAAATTAAACTGTTTACATATGGCGTCTTTTTTGTGTGAAAGGTCGCTATTTCCAATAGAGGCGTGCGGTTTGTGCACGCATGTTGAGATCAGAGCGCGCATATTGGGAGTTGAAAACATCAAATCTTTTCAGAATGCCATGAGCGCACCGCAAGTCGCATGACAAGAAATGACCGATCAGCTTCATGGAATGGAATATACGCGTTTCGGTAGACTAATTATATCAGACAAACAGAGAACACCCCAACACTGCAGTGCTTCTAATTTTCTCCATAAACGCAACTTGTATCAGAGTTGCAGCAATGTTTTGTCAGCTTGTCATCTTCTGAGAAAACAGTTGATGGTCGTCTAGCAATCTAGGTACACCCACCACCCTTGACCGGTCCATGGTGATAAAAAGGTTGGGGACCACTGTGTTAAAAGATCCTCACCTGAATTCATTATTATTTACATCCCACTGCCAGAAACAGACAGTTGCATCAGTTCCTGTGGACACCATGTACCTTTTGGAGCCCTTGACAAATGGAGAGAACTGCAAAAAGAAAGAGGAAGTAGAAGCACCCGTTGAAATTAAACTGAACACGTTAAAAGGTTCTATTAAAATAAAATAATGTTTTTAGATGCAAGTATTAGTACATTGTTCTAAAGCAGGGCTATTCAATTGGTGGCCCGCGGGCTGAATCCGGCCCTCGAGGCACTTTGTTCCGGCCTTCCAAACGGTGTGACCAAGACATCAAAAATAAACTTCGTTCAGTCGACAAACGGCCGCTATAGTAATGAAGTTACGTGCGTCTGTTCAACAACAGCACAAGCTGCAGTTAAAGGCTGCACAGAGCGCGAGTCATCATAAGCGAGTGGTGCGGGCAGCCGAAAACATGTTTGTAGAAAAGGCTTTTTTATGCAATGCACTGATATCGTAAATAGGGATACAACGATTAGCCGATTTCACTATTAACTGCGCTTTAATTCGTCACAGTTTATTAATTGTCTTCTCTAAGCCGCATTTCTGTTGCACGGAACGAAACCACTGCAAAATGCCAAGTTGCTGGTGCGCTAGTTTTAAGTTTGAAGTACACCGAGGCTAATACGCACGCACACAGGATTAACTAGCAGCGGCCGTTCCCATATCACGTCTTTTCCGCTTGCAAGTTTGCTATTTCTAATGTAAGAATATATGACAATATGCCCGCACAAGCGCACGCAGCAGAAAACATCTCACGGTGAGAGTTGTGCGTGCCTTTTAGTGCAATGAAAACAAAACATATGTTAGACGAATTTTTATTAAAATGATTATGTATGGATGTATGCAGATGTCAACAACAGTTAATCTAAATAGCTACTTACCTAATAAAAAGCTTGAATTTACATTAGACGTGATAACTGTGAAACCACAATTATTCTTCAGATATAATCGTACAACCAAAATCTAGAATTGTTGCATCCCTAATTGTTATGCAGTTCAAACATATGAATGTGTCTGAATGTAGAAGAAGCCTACTTCAGCAAAGCACTGCTTTTGTTGTGCTCTGAAATGCAACATTTGAATGTTTGTAAAAAAAAAACAAAAAAACAAAAAAAAAAACGTATATTGTACAATGCAGTAATATTATGTAGTTTCAAAATACAATATATTAACATTTTAATGTAGAAAAAGCCAACATGGGTGTCTTAAGGAGCAAAATATACAGCATAAGAGCTCTTATATGCTGTTGTGTCATCACTCATGTAGCAAGTCATATCTCTCCGGCCCTTCGTTTGGGATGCTTTTCATGAACCGGCCCCCATGACAAACTAATTAAATAGCCCTGGTCTAAAGGATATCAATAAGATAGTGTTCCAAAACAGTGATAAAATTCCAAAAATAAATTTAACATCTAAAGCTTGCAGTTTATGACTTCTGCTTGAAATAGATCATTTTGTTGACATCACCTCATTCTTGTTTCTTATCAAATCTTCCAACCAATCTTTTGCTCACAAGTATCTGACATGTCCCTCCCAAGACTTCTCATTTGATGCATTTGAGCCAAAGTCCCTTTAAGGCATGTCATTTCACTCGGTAACGCCTCTCGGGCAGTATGCTTGTGGATTCTGTTTGAATGGGGAAACATCAAATTCTGCAAAACTACTTGCCAAGCTTATTATTACGTTTAATATTACCAATAACCTATAAAATTAAATAATATCCGTCTCTTTAGTTTCATTTCTAAATGTTCATATCACACAAAATCTGCAGAAACTCACGACTGGTCCGAGCCCCTCCCCCAAAGAATTGTCATTCTAAAGCGATAACTGATCTAAAACTGCTCCTGTACTAGAAGGCAGGCTTTATTTACCATAAAGCAATCACTGATTGGGTCCTGTGCTAGAAGGCGGGGCTTCGCCATATTGACAGTTACACTTTTTCCCATTCAAAAGTATACGAGTGACGTCTTGCAGATTCTATAAGCTGTGTCTCATTTCAGAGACTGCATTCTCCGAAGTATGCATTCGAAGTGCGCTGCGTCATCGCGGCAAGACGATCCTGTCTCATTTCAAGGGTCCTTTAAACGCAGCCTCAAAATGACCCCTTTGTTTCCAAGGTAATGAAGGACGCAGCCAGTGGATCCTTCCCGGCCTCGAACGTACCAAGATTCATTGCGAACTGATAAGGGTAGGATGTTTTTAAAAGAAAACTCTGGTTTAAATGTATGAATAAAGTTTATTTTATGTGGATATCTAAACACATGTTAAAATACAAAAAGAATATGACACGTCCTACTAAAAAGTTATTTTATACAGAGTTTACATTTTTATGTGTGTATGTATGGAAAGGAAATTTATTTCCAGCTTCCATAAATCTTGTTTTGCCTTTTAAAATCACTTTGAAAAAATTCATTGCAAATTATATATATATATATATATATATATATATATATATATATATATATATATATATATATATATATATATATATATATATACACACACACACACATACATACAGGGCTAAACAATAAGGACTGCCCGGTGGCCCAGGGCCAGCTTGAGAGACGCTTGGGACAGTAGACAGGATCATTAATGGCCCGATTGGGACAGTGCTGCCTTGTCACTAACATTTATTTGTCTGCGACTATTTGTCAATTGCGTGCTTTTTAAGTTTGTGCTTTTAAGTCTTTAAATGTTATCTTTTCTGTGATGTCGTAAACACCATATTGCTTTCTGGTTCCTCTTGTCTGATTTGATGTTGGTAACAACCAGTACAGCGAAGAAACAGCAACATGGCAGCAGCATCAAATTATAAGGCTAAATGAAAATGTCTGTTTCTATAACGTCTTGGAAGTAGGCATTTATGTGTGAACATCGCAACAACAAAAAATTAAGTGATGCTTTGCAAACTTTGCCGTCAGTTTGACAAGTCACCCACTTTTTGGTAAATAATTTCGATCCGCAATAAAATACCTCCACATTTTCTATACTGCTCTTTTTGTTTGCATAACACTTATATTAACATTTTTTTAAGTATTGAAATTCTAGATTCGCAGACTTTATTTTTGACACATTATTTAAAATATGCGGCTAAAACAGCTATTAATTTTCCTTTTTTTTTGGTGGGGCTCAGTGAAAATTTTGGTAGGGCAAGTAAAAATCTGAACCACTTGCCCGATCGGACTAGTACAAAAAATCCTTAGCGTTGAACCCTGATATATATATATATATATATATATATATATATATATATATATGTGTGTGTGTGTGTGTATGTGTGTGTGTATATATATATATATATATATATATATATATATATATATATATATATGTGTGTGTGTGTGTGTGTGTGTGTGTATATATATGTATATATGTATGTGTATATATATATATATATATATATATATATATATATATATATATATATATATATATATATATATATATATATATATATATATATAACCCTGTTCTGGTGGTTTTAAGACATCTTGATACAAAAAAAATCTACAGCGGCAACTGGAAAAGATGGTATAAAACAGCAAGGGCCTACCTAATTGGTCAAATTTGGATAAACAACCTATGTATGCACCTTTTAAACAGCTTGGCAAATAAATTAAATTAATTAATCTGTGATATGAATACGAGATTTAATACTATCTCAATAAAGATAATTTTTTAATATATAGTGCAGCCCTATAAAACAGTCATTATTCAACTAAAAATCAATTAAATACATGAATATGAAGATGGTAAATAGAATTCTTTGTGGCCATATTTTTAGAGCAGCAATACCTGCAAGATATTTTCTGTGAAACAGATTTCGAACCATGGTTCTCAGTCGTTTCCAATCCTGCCCCTCCCTCTCTCTCTCTCGTTCTCCCACTTTATTTACTGTCCTCAGTACAACGTGACCTCGATTTCCACAAAACAGCAGAAGAAAAATAATAGATACTGTTGTCATAGAATAAGAATGTGCTCCAGTGGCCTCTTCATTTGTGGTCGCATTGCAATAATTTATTTTCTCATTTCTGCTAACTTGCATCATGGCTAGGATTGAGCTAAAGAAAAGACAAAAAAACAATTGAGGTATGAAACTGAATATGCCCTCCTTTCCTTTGTTACCCCAAAAAATAAATAAATAAAAAGAGAATCTGAAAAACTCTCAGTTCAGGGGCCTCATGTATCAACGCTGCGTACGCACAAAAACTTTGCGTACGCCAGGTTTCACGCTCAGAATTGCTCACGTTTGGGTTTACTAGCAACGAACTGAACGTGGGAATGTGCGCAGCTCCACGCCAGCTTTATGGCTGGCGTACGCACATTTTTTGTGTGTGTCTGTGTTATTGCCATTGGCGACTCCTAGAGGCAGTTGTGTTAAATTGCACTCTACAAAGTGTCTTCTCAGCTGTATGAGATGGGTTCATCCGCATGTCTAGTATATAAGGTTTCCGTACCATACAGTTGACCATCCAAACATTAAAGTGCAATTTGTAGCGGTCGCCTCTTTTCCCAATTTAATTGGAGTGATCTACTGCACACACATTTCTATAAAGACACCATCTGAGGATGAACTGGCATACGTGAATCAGAAACATTTCCATTCAATAAGTGTGCAAATAAAATTTGATGTACAGACTTATTAATGATTCCTACTTGTCTTTATCATGATAAAGACTATATAGGCAAAATCTGAACGTGTCAAAAGATGTTGCCATGGGTTTAACGAGCTGCGCCACTTAGGCTGTTAAAGACTAAATAAAATTTTACACCTATAGATCTCAATATTTCTTTTTTAATCCACTCAGTGCGATATTCAGTTAACCGCATCAGCTAAACTCTCCCCACTATATTAAAAATAATAATAATAATAATAATAATAATAATAAATCTCTCCCCAATCTATTTTTTCTTTTGTTATTAATTCCAGAGGACAAACTTGCAAATAAAACAGTTTTCCTCTGGTCTTCCTCCAAAAGCAGCACCTTCAATTCACATTCTGTTCAAAGTTTCTTTTTTTGCTTGATTTTGCCATTGCTTTTTCGTTGGGTTTTGCCAAAGTAGAGTCATTAGCATATTCATACGGGGGAGGAGGCAGGGAGGGGTTTTGCACTCGTGCATGTTGCGCTCAGTTTCACGATCATTCAGACGTACAAACAGAATATGCGTGAGATTCGGCGTACGCAGATTTTTTTGCGTACGCACATTTACAGCTTTGTGCGTACGCAATGTTTTAGTATGATTTCCATGCAAGTCTTCGTACATAAGGCCCCAGGTCTATGAGAAGAACTGCATGAACCTTTAACAATCACGGCAGAATTCCAAGTTAAGTAACACCAAGTGTTATATAATGAAGATATACAGTCAAAAAAATGATTCTCCCTTCTTTGAATTTCTTTTCCTTTTCAAATCTTTCCCAAATTCTGTTTACAGAGCAAGGATTTTTTCACAGTATTTACTATAACATTTTTTCTTCTGGAGAAAGTCTTATTTGTTTTATTTTGGCTAAAATAAAAGCAGTTTTAATTTTTTAAACCCATTTTAAGGTCAAAATTATTAGCCCGATTCAGCAATATATTTGAAATAGACTACAGAACAAACTGTTAAACAATGACTTGCCTAATTACCCTAACTTACCTAGTTGACCTAGTTATGCCTTTGAATTGCACTTTAAGCAGAATACTAGTATCTTAAAAAGATCTAGTAAAATATTATGTGCTGTCATCATGGCAAAGAGAAAAAGAAATCAGTTATTAGAAATGAGTTATTAAAACTATTATGTTATGACTTCAACTGTATTATATTACTGTAATTACAGTTTATTTTGTTTTACACTTCCTTTAAAATATTAACAACAATGATATAAATATAATACAAAATTGGTGGTAGTGTATAGCAAGAGTGCTAGTGTCATTGTTATTAGGATAGATAAAGCTCATAAGCACACCTGCCAAGGGTAAGATCACCAAAAAAATTTTTAATGTACTCATATGTACATTTAATATGAACTCAAATTGTCCGTAGTGTATGAGTGTGTGTGTGAATGTGTGTGTGTGGATGTTTCCTAGAGATGGGTTGCGGCTGGAAGGGCATCCTCTGCTTAAAAAACTTGGATAAAGTGGCATTTCATTCCGCTGTGGCGACCCCGGATTAAGAAAGGGACTAAGCCCACAAGTAAATGAATGAATGAATGAATGAACGAATATCTCTAAAAATGATCAATTGCAAGATTAAAACGAGTAGATTTTTTTAAAATAAAGCAAATGCGTTGATTAATCATTACTAATGGTGTACATATATTTTGCAGCCAGTTTAGATGTTATATGGACCTTTACGAACTTTTATATAACAAAGTTTTTCGGAGCCGTTTAATCTATTATCTACTTTTTCTTTCTGTATCGGCTGTGCGCGCTGTCGACTATGAAACCAGACAGAAAGTAGTTTTTAATTAAAGAGTACTGATTATTAATAGCATCCTGTACATATATTCACTCATTGTAAATCTGTTCATAGCTAACACAACCTCTATATAATATTCATAGTACATCCATCTGTAAATATCACCAGAGTTTTTCTATAACTGCACTTTATAACTTATACCTGTATCCTGCACTTGCTGCTATGGCACTGCTGGTTAGACCTAAACTGCATTTTGTTGCCTTGTACGTGTACATGTGTAATAACAATAAAGCTGAATCTAAACTAATGGAAAAAATGCATATGAGCTTTAGAAAGTGAAAGCTAAATTTGAATCCCGGACATTTTAGGATTTAGAAACCTGGGCCAGACGAAGTCCCAAAAATGTGCGTCTCTGTGGGTCTGCAGACCACGTGAACGAAACTGGTAAACGAGAGAAGATTTTCCACTACTTAATCAATCTTTGATGTTTGGTTATACTGAGCGGATACAAAATGTGTAATAGGATGTTAATAATAGTAAAAAAAAAAAAAAAAGTGTCACTAAATATACCTGGGCGACCCGCACAAGTAAACTCTATGTGTGGGAAGCACTGGGCGGAATAAGACGAACATTTCTCACGTGAGATTGCAAAGAGTGCAGGCGATATATTGCAAATTAGACAAGGTTAGTCAGTTAAATTATGCAGCTGTAGGTATCGCTTATTTAGCAATAATTCTCCAGTAGGGATAGAAGAACTGTAAACGTCAGAGCTTATCCATACTTCACTCTTTTATAACTTAGCACCAGTATCAATAAAGTGCCGAGTATTGGTACCCACCCGTAAAGGCATCCCATGAAAAATACAGTAAAATACTTAAGCTCTCTCACCTGTAAAGAGGTAATAGACCCACTGTGGCCCTGCAGGACTGCCACTGGGGCACATGTACGAAGGCACCAGACTCGAATGGTTTTGTCGCAGCTCCCCGCCGCAATAAGAGTATTCTCAAAGTTAACAGCGAGGTCTGATATCTCAGCGTAATGTCCTCTGAGAGTGGAGTGAAGCCTTCCGTCAAACGAGGACCAGATCTTCACCAAGGCATCGTCGGAACCCTGAGAGCCAGGAAATAAACAGGCCCAAGATTAGGGATGTTAATTTTCCATGAACGATCATCATTTAAATAAACAGCCAACTTATCGTTAACCTTAATCTTTTAAATTGTTTACTTCAGAGGAACTGGTTATTAAGAATTTGGCTCTTCAAACAAGAATTTTAAAAGTATATATTAGTACAAGGTCAACAAATTAGTCACTAAAAAGTACAAAAACATACCTTTGTAGATTTGAAGAAGGTATCAGGCTGTTTTTGGACTTATTTCAGTGTGTAAAGTGATACAGTTTTAGTAATCATAGCGCTTCACTTTTTCCACATTTTATGTTACAGCCTTATTCCAAAATGGATTAAATTAAATTTCTTTCCTCAAAATTCTACACACAATACCCCATAAAGACAACAAGAAAAAATATTTTTTTAAATTCTTGCACATTTATTAAAAATAAAAAAACCTGAAAAATCACATGTACATAAGTATTGTCAGCCTTTGCCGTGAAGCTCTAAATTGAGCTCAGCTACATTCGGTTTCCACTGATCATTCTTGAGATGTTCCAGCAGCTTAATTGGAGTTCACCTGTGGTCAATTCAGCTGATTGGACATGATTTGAAAAGGCATCATGTCTTTGATGCCTGTCTATATAAGGTCCCCGGGTAGACAGTGCTTTGTCAAAGCATAAACCAAGCATGAAGACAAAGGAATTATCCTCCAAGATTGACCTCCGAGAAAGGATTTTCTCAAGGCACACGGCTGAGGAAGGTTACAGAAAAAATTCTGCAGCTCTGAAAGTTCCAATAAGCACAGTGGCCTCCATCATCCGTAAGTGGAACCACCTGGACTCTTCATAGAGCTGGCCGGCCATCTAAGCTGAGTGATCGGGAAAAAGGGGCTTAGGCAATGAGGTGATTGATAACCCGATGATCACTCTGTTTGAGCTTCTTCTGTGGAGAGAGGAGAACCTTACAGAAGGACAACCATCAGTGCAGCAATCCACCAATCAAGCCTGTATGGTAGAGTGGCCAGACGGAAGACACTCCCTGCCTGGAACTTGCCAAAAGTCATCTGAAGGACTCTCAGATAATAAGAAACAAAATTCTCTAGTCGGATGAGACTAAAATTGAACTTTTTGGAGTGAATGCAAGGTGTTACACTTTTGGAGAGAACCAGGCATCGCTCATCACCAGGCAATGTACAGATACATCCTGAATAAAACCTGCTTCAGAGTGCTCTTGACCTCAGACCGGTGCAACGATTCATCTTCCAGCAGGACAATGACCCAAAGCACACCACTAAAGCATCAATGGAGTGGCTTCACAACAACTCAGTGAATGTCCTTGAGTGGCCCAGCCAGAGCCCAGACCTAAATCCTATTGAACATCTCTGGACAGATCTGAAAATGGCTGTACACCGTCGCTTCCCATCCAACCGTATAGAGCTTGAGAGGTACTGCAAAGAGGAATGGCCAAAAAAGACAGGTGTGCCAAGCTTGTGGCATCATATTCAAAAAGAATTGAGGCTGTAATTGCTGCCAAAGGTGCATCAACAAAGTATTGAGCAAAGGCTGTGAATACTTATGTGCATGTGATCTTTCAGGTTATTTATTTTTAATAAATTTGCAACTATTTCAAAAAAATAAAAACATTTCACATTGTCATTATGGGGTATTGTGTGTAGAATTGAGGAAATAAATGAGTTTAACTCATTTTGGAATAAAGCTATAACATAAAAAAATGTGGAAAAAGTGAGGCGCTATGAATACTTTCCAGATGCACTGTAGATTATATAACACTTTTAAAATTCAGATAAATCTTTTTCCCCGATTCAATACTACTTTTACCAAAAATACCAGTTGCTCCATGCGTTCAGTATCAGATTCATATCTTAAAATGAAACAACCTAATTTAGATGTAGTTTGAGCTTACAGACTTGCAATGACAAGAACAACTGGATGAGTTATGAACAACAATTCTATCCTGGTTGTTGCTAGAAGGAATACAGCTGCTGCCAGATGTTAACTAGAATTATTTATATTATTTATTACATTTCCCATTAATTGTATTTTATTAACATCTACCCCCACCCCAACTCTAAACCCAAGCAAAAACAGTAATTATTGTTGTATTACTGTAATAATAAAAATAATTCTTATTAACTTCCAGCCACAGATATCTCCCTTTTAGACTTTACCTACAACTCTGAATTCGGTCAGAGTCAATAATACTTTGTCCTTCAGCAAATAATCAGGAAATTTTCACTCCGAAAATAACTAATCCTTTAATCCCATCAATAGATCTTGGTTATTGATCAGTGATTAATCATTATTATCTCTAGTCAAGATCCAAAACAAAGGCCCAGGGAAGTCCAACAGATTTTTGATGCTCACCGTAAAAATCCTGGAACCTGTTCGATCAAAGGCGATACAGTACACAGCAGAGAGATGTCCCAGGATCCTCCTGTGCATCTTCATGTGCTGATAATTGCTGACAGGGTTGATGGAGCTGAAGCGCTGGGCTCCTGTGAGCTCTCTGCCTCGGCACACCTCCACTACAAAGAAAGATAGGAAACCCACTCAGAACACTTGACGTTTAAGCTCCATTTCTGCCAAGACATGAAGTCATGAAAGTGTGCCCCAATTTGCATACTCGAATACATAAGATTGGACATTACTGCCACCCCACGCGTTGACCAGAGCTGGTTCTGGAAGTATTCTTATACTTTATCCTCATTGCTTTAAAGGGTTAGTTCACAAAGACATGAAAATTCAATTATTCATTATTTCACCCTTACGCTGGAACCTTTCTTCGTCTTCAGAACACAAATGAAGAGATTTTTGATGAAATCTGAGAGCTGTCATCTTCCATAGACAGTAGAGCTGCATGATTCTGGCTAAAATGAGAATCGCGATTTTTTTGCTTAAAATAAAGATCACGATTTTCTCACGATTCTGTATATGTTAAATAAAGGTATGGTAAAAACAAACACATGGCACAACATCGATAATAATATTATGTGGTCTACTGGTTTTTATAAATAATTCTATTCTACTTATAATAATTATGATGTTAAATTATTATGTTTGAGGAGATATTTGCTTGCATTCGGTCATAAAAAAATCAGACATTTGCCATTATCAGACTATATTCAACAACAACAAAGGCTAGAGTAGTTATACTGACATTGTAAACACTTATTTTCATGCACAACTGTGGGTTCGCTATGAAAGAAAAAAAACATCTAATGCTTGACTTAATCATAACTCTAAAATGCGATATGATTATTTAAATGAAGTGCACACTTTCGGTTTCATTTTGACTGCTAAGTGCTTGTTCATACTTCGCGCGGCTCCCAAACGATCACTCTGTGCCACGAACTGAATATTATTTACAACTTTATAACCTGTTATTTGCAACATATGCAGGTTCTGTTCACTAAAGTAGAAGCGTGCATCTATCAAGTAGAGCGCGCGCACGCGCCCTCTCTGTGATAACAGCTCACGGCCAGAAGCTCACGTCACGTGTAATTTCCCGGCTGCGAAAACATCATTATATGAAGACAAAAAATGACATTTTTAGTTGAATTATACCTTATAAATACATAGTGACTCATTCAACATCAGTTGGAGGTGTCAGTGTCACTGAGCAACGTATGTGAAACAATAAACAGACTTGTGCAGCCGCCTTTTCTTCTCTCCTGAACTTGACAATATGATTGGCAGAATCGTAGAAATGCTGGATTAAGATCGTCTAGGGCAGGGGTCTTAAACTCAATTTACCTGGGGGCCGCAGGAGGCAAAGTCTGGGTGAGGCTGGGCCGCATAAGGGATTACACAAAAAAAAAGTCCTCAAATGTCATTATTAACAGTTTTAATTATTTCTTCTGAACATGAAGTGTCCTGAACATTAATAGAACATTGAGTGAAGATTATGAACAGTTCTTCTGAACATGGCATCTTTTCCCTACTCCTTGCTGCCAGAGACTTGACAGCGCTTCTTTTCACAAATCTGAACCACATTTGGCTTTAGAGCGGAAGCAGTTGAGACCCTCAGTATGGAACTTGGGGAGGGGGGGGGGGGGGGGTGATTGGTGCAGATCTGCAGAGTGGATGCGCGCGTACTGAAGAGCGGTGTTATTGCGCACGTACTGATCAGCTGTGTTGTCACGCGCCTACTGAAGGGCGGGACCGAAGGTGTGCCGCGTTGCGGGGCTACTTTTGATCATTTTGGAAGGGCACTTTCTATCCAAGACTAAAAAGGGCATGTGCACTGCACAGGTTGAGCCCTATGTGTGCACGTGCCTGCCCTCACCTAAAAAAAGGCGTATACATGTATAAATAAAACACCCCCACCCCACTCCAGTCACATCAGTCTGTACCAGTCTGTATCTACCTATAATATATATAAGATGCAGGCTGTAGCTAGGTAGGTGGCAGGCTGCAGATAGGTAGCTAAGTGGCAGGCAGGGGCGGGAACAGCTTACCTTGGTTCTGGCCGGCGCGAGTTCTCTCCCGTCACTTCCCGCCCGTCACAGCGTCTAACAAAGAAGCGGGGTGCGTGGTGACGTCACCGGCATCCCCGACCCTTTGTTTACACGGCGGGCGGGGGAATCCCAGTGACCGCTGTGTACGGATAGAATCAGCGGAGCGGGGAGCGCTCCGCTGATTCTGTCAGTGTACAGCGGTCGGCGCGGGCCACAAAATATTGCACTGAGGGCCGCAAATGGCCCGCGGGCCGCGAGTTTGAGACCCCTGGTCTAGGGGGTCGAATCGAGATCGCGATCTTTAAATTGTGCAGCTCTAATAGATTAATTGTGCAGCTCTAATAGACAGCAAGCTTCTCAACTCTTTCAAAGTCCAGAATAATACCCAAAACATTCTCAAAACAAACCATATGCCAACGGTGATTGAATCGGGATTTCATTCATCTTTATTTCTATAGACCTTTTTCTTAGAACGCAAAATAACCCATTATGTATGCACAAGGAGGATGCTAAAAACGTCCGGTCGGCAGCTGATGTGTATAAAGTCTCACATTTGTACTAAAGATGGGTACCGAAACTTGGTACTTCATTGGTATCGGTGCTAAATTATAAAAAATCGAAAGTATCGATAAGCTCTGACGTTAGCGGTTCAGCTATCGATACTGGAGAATTATTGCTGAATAAGCATTACTTAGGCAATGCAGTGGCGCAGTAGGTAGTGCTGTCGTCTCACAGCAAGAAGGTCGCTGGGTCGAACCTCGGCTCAGTTGGCGTTTCTGTGTAGAGTTTGTATGTTCTCCCTGCCTTCGCGTGGGTTTCCTCCGGGTGCTCCAGTTTCCCACACAGTCCAAAGACATGCGGTACAGATTAATTGGGTAGGCTAAATTGTCTGTAGTGTATGAGTGTGTGTGTGCATGTGTGTGTGGGTGTTTCCCAGAGATGGGTTGCGGCTAGAAGGGCATCCGCTGTGTAAAAACTTGCTGGATAAGTTGGCGGTTCATTCCGCGGTGGCGACCCCGGATTAATAAAGGGACTAAGCAGACAAGAAAAGGAATGAATGAACAAACATTACTTACGGTAGCATAATTTAACTGACCAACCTTTTTTATTTTCCGATATTAGTCGGTCTGCACAGTTGACAATTTCACATGAGAAATGCTTGTGTTTTCGGCCAAAAGTACAACGACGAGCACAACAAGTAAAAAAGCCTTCACACTTAGTGGAGGGTCGCGCTAAGCGCACACACATAGCTTGTGACACAGACTCGTGCACATACACAGCTCGTAAACTTGCAGAGTGGCAGAGTGGCCCTCTGCGTTTCACTTTCCATTGACTTTTAATAGAGTGGCTTCAAGCATTGGCTAAATGAATTATGGGTTAGTTATCAATGAGTCACATTGGGTCTGTTGTTTGCTGCAAAAGTTGAGAAATGTTCAACTTTTCAATTGCCAACACAGGTGTCGACCAATTAGATTAGTTTATGTGAATACTAGCGCAGACACTATCCAATCACAATCATGCAACAGAATTGAACAGCGGTCTGTCAAAATGGGGGAAAGCTTACTATCATAGTTGGAAGTCACCCAGTGCTTTGTGATCACTCATGACGATTACAATGTCATGTGAATGGGTCATTACATATGATCCACCAGTGCTTTGTTTCAAACAGAGGAAATTGTGGGCTTGCATCATGAAAGTGTATACTCTCTACTGACTAAAAGAAACTACTGAAAAGTCATCACTTTTGTTTTACGTGCACACAAATGTATTCTCAGATTTAACCACTGTAGGCATATAGACTGCATCGAGTATGTTTCGGGGTATTTTTGATGAGGGAGCTATCAGGTTTCAACTAACATTTGTTCATCTGCACTCCATAGAAGAACAAAGGTCTCCGGGGGTTTGGGATGACGTAAGGGTGAGTAATTAATAACAGAATTTTCATTTTATTGTGAACTAACCCTTTAAAGTCATGATTTAACTGTTATAACCCATGAAGGCCCAAACAAACCAGCTATAAGATGAATCAAAACGTCACAAGCTGATTTAGAATTCAGTTAAGTAGTATTTAAATCGAACAAAAAGCATCAAGTGTGCAAACTATGTCATGTAACGTTAGTAGGGATGTAACGGTATTGTAAATACCGTCATACCGCAATAATAATTTTTTTCGATATTACCGAAGTCGCATGACTCGGTAAAACTATAGGTCTTCTGTGAAAATTTGCTCAGGCGAATGAAGCGAACGGGAGGTAGCGAAAACTACAATTCCCATCAGCCCATGCTTGACCATCATCCCTTGCGGTCTGTTGTCGCTACAGATCCAGTAATGCGGAAATGGAGTGTGCTGCTAGAAGCGGGGATGAAAAAGAGCTGGAAAACTCTAAAGCGGGTGTTGTCGCCGCAGGCGTACTGAATAGCGGTGTTGTCGCGCGAGTTCTTATCAGCTGTGTTGTCGCGCGCGTACTGAATAGCGGTGTTGTCAGCACACTGTTCAGATTGATGCAGACATGAGACCTCTATCTCACTCATGGTTAGTCCTCTCAAGTGGGGGAAAGACAATGCACAACGTTACCCACTGCTGTCAACCTGGGCCAAGTCATATCTCTCTTGTCCCAGAAACCTCAGTCCCAAATGAGAGGGTTTTTTCTGTTGCAAGGGACATTGTAAATACCTAGAGATACCAGCTTTTACCAGATTATATTTATATAATAATTTACCTTTAAACCCATCTCTATCTAAGTGAGTGAGTGATTAAATGTTGAATGTGATGAGTTTTCAACAATACTAAATTGAAACTTTATTTTTTTACATGGTTTAATATTTTTTTTGTTATTAAAATTGAAGTTTCTGTTTCAAAGCTAACAGATAGATGGCTAATTTGTATGTCATTGATACTTTTGGCACTTTTTTGGAGTATTTTCATAAGTTTTGTTTTTTCCTGTAAATGATTCAATAAATACCGTACCGTGACATTCATACCGAGGTATTACCGAACTGTGAAATTCTGATACCGTTACATCCCTAAACGTTAGACATATCTTCAATGAGTCAGACGGACAATGTCATCTTGCATAATTTTCTAACATCAATGTTCACGACGCTATGCAGCATCCTTTTTTCCCACTCAGTTCCTCAGGGTGCATTAATGGTTTTTCCTCACTTCCTAGATATGAGTCCCTCATACAAGCAATTACTGCATAACAAGGTTACTAAGTGTTTTCCTTCATCCACAATATGCTTAAGAATAAACTATTTTTGCCTATTTCTCCAATATCCAGAGTCTTTTCCAGTACTTTTCTAAGGAACCATTTAGGATGGCATATTTGCCACAATACCATTGTTCTCTTTTTTTAAAGACTTTTAAATATTTAACTATTATGGCACTAAAATTAGTTACCCAATAGTAAAACTAAAACTTTGGTAAAGCCATTCATCTAAGTTTTTTTTTTGTGCTGGGATATTTTAAATCCAAATTAATCTCAGGATCAAGGTATCAACTGTTATCATTATTATTACCCATTTAGTAAGACAGGTTATTATGAACATGACATTTCCAAGCACTTCATCCAAAATCGAAGCATTTTTTAAACCCTGGAACACTAGATTAAAATTCCAGCATTTTCAAGGATTTCCAGCACCTGATCGAACCCTGCTAAAGATACTCACCAATATTTGCATCCTTGCAGTTTAAAGGCCTCTCTGGTGGTCTCCCTCTGTGAAGGGCTGCGAATGTAGAGGTTTTCCATCTGCTAGCGCAGCAGTCTGGAGATATTGAGAGAAAGCAGATAGTGGTGACAATTAGACTTGGATAACTGAGGAACTATCCAATGCTGTGGGTCTGAATCACCTGATCTCACCTTTTGATGTTCGGAGTAAAGAGTGTCTCCCGGCCCCCAGTAGAGAGTGCACTCCTGGCACACCAGACGGGACCTCTCGGTCCAGAACCGGACCGATTTGCTTGCATATCTGCAAAAGGTGGTCTGGTGCAATATGCCTGTTGGCTGTGACCTATCAAAGGGAGAGATTTAAGTTCATTTTCATATCTGCTTCCCAATAGTTTTCAACTATCAGTAACGAACTTTCAACTTTCAGTAACGAAATTAATTATGGGTTAGTTATCATTGAGTCAAGTTGGGTCTGTTGATTGCTCCAAAAGTTGAGAAATTTTCAACTTTTCAATTTTTAACGCCGGTGTCAACCAATTAGATTAGTTTATGTGAATACTAGCGCAGACACTATCCAATCACAATTATGCGACAGAATTTAATAGTGGTCTGTCTCAAATGTATTCTCCGATTTAACCACTGAAGGACTGCTTCGAGTATGTTTCGGGGTATTTTTCTGGACATCTCAGTTGGGAAACGTTGCGTTCAATGGAGGATGAGGGAGCTCTCAGGGAGCTTTATCTGCTTCCCAAAATATTTCAAGGCAAAAACAGATGAAGAATTTACAAACACTGTAGATAAACACTTTGGGTGCTTTCTCACCTGTGGATCGATACTCTTATACCGAAACAGGGATTAAAATAGTTACATTGTTGCTCTTTGTACTTGGTGCGGTTCGCTTTTACACGGCAAAGTTTCTAAACGGACCAAAAGAGCTAAAACAAGTCTTGTGTGAGTAAACTCTTCTCAAATTGGTCAGTTTCACTGTTTATTTTGCAGAGTCCCACTCAGCTGTCATGAGTCCCTATTTGAAGTTATGACGATGAACAATAGCCCCTTTCACACATACAGACCTTTCCGGAAAATTACCAGCAATTTTCCGGAAAGGTTGTATGTGTAAACAGGCCCTTTTTGAAAATACCGGTAAATTCGTTCTGGCTATTTTCCGGAAAGAGAAGTTGTAACATTACCGGTAATTTGCCGGAATGCTGCGCTGTGTGAATGCAGAAGGAAGATTGCCGTAATAAGCGCGTCCACGTCTAGAACGTGGCTGACGTGAGACACCTGCTTTAGCCAATCACAACAGTCAGACGCATTCACGTGCGCGCGGTTTATGAGAATAAAAGCCTTTGAATATTATTTCCAGACACCTTTAGCTGCTAGATGTTAGTCAGATAATGTTTCTATGTTCCTTCTTAATGCTGTGTAAATAATTATCGATAAAATGTTTATGATAATCCGTTGTTTACCTTCAAGCTTTGCGTGTGCCCGTGAGCGCCCATAGCGCCAGCACACACACATATCAAAATGTTTCCCTATGTTTTCATTAGAGTTGTACTCAATACTGATCCACCCGAAGAGTTTGTAATGTAGTCAAATGTTTACAAACACAAGCGCAGCCGTTTAGAGGTCATTTCTGGTTAATGATGTCAGAATTTACCGGCATTTCGCGATGGATGTGTGAATGCTCTTTTCAGGAAAATTTCCGTAACGTCCTCGCCTGTGTGAACAGCGCTTTTTTGAATATACCGGTAAAGTCGTTCCGGAAATTTTCCAGAAATTTACTGGTATCACTGTGTGAAAGGGGCTAGTGAGACATTATGAGCGAAAAGCTGTGCTTTTATTTTGAATGGTGACACCCACCGTCGTCACCAGATAAAAAATCAGATGTAAGACTTTCTCATACATAGCCGTTGGATAGAATTATGCATTACATTACAGAGAGAAATAACAGACAATCTAAGACTGAAGTTCGGTCAATTTTCCCAACGGATAAACAGCTCTCACTGATAGTTCAGCATGCTTTCACTTTCGTATTTTACATGAAACGCACATTTACTGGTAGGAATGACATCCCACCCAACTCATCATTCTCTCTTCATATAGCTATATATGCCTATCTCCACGATGGATGTCCAGCGCTCTCCAGCCTCTGGCACCTAGACTGCAGCTCTGCACAAGACTTTGGCCATAGGAGAAATGGTTGTGCCCAACTGAGCCTGGTTTCTCTCGAGGTTTTTTAATTCTTCAATTTCGCCAATTGGTGATGTTTTTTTTTCCCCTCGCCGCTGTCGCCACTGGCTTGCATGGTTCAAGACCCGTGGAGCTGCGCATCGATGGATATGCTCTTCAGTGTTTGAACTCCAAGCACTAAATATTAAACCACACTGAACTAAGCTGAACTTTTAACATTGAAAACTGAACTGACACTGTTTTAAGTTACTATAATCTTCTATGTGAAGCTGCTTTGACACAATCTACTTTGTAAAAGCGCTATTGAAATAAAGATTAATTGAATTGAACATTTTAATAAACACTGCTATATAGCCTGTCTCAGATCCTATTGCTTTCTCATTACAATTGATCCACTCCAGAGTTTGTTTCAATCGAGCCGAGACCACCTCATTCAGGCGATCTCGGACCAATAATTTTGGCGCGGATCAGAGCATGATTGCTTGATTTACATATGCCAAACGAACTGCGCTAACTGGGGAAATGCACCAGGTTCTGAAACAAAAGTCTAAGTGCGAAAGCATCCTTAAAAAAAAAAAAAAGTTAAAATATTAAAAAAGAACTCAATATTATTAACATACATAAAATAAGATACTAATCGAAAAATTTGTTCTGATAATTATTCTACCATTTTTTGAAGAATTGACATTTTAAAATAATTCTCCTTTGAGTGATGTCCATAAGTGAATCTAGAATCAACCTAAAAAACAATAATAGATCTTTACACAATGTGTAAGCAATTAAAGTGGTAAGTTTCGGAAATTAAATAAGACAGTTTAACGTGAGTCTAAAGGCAAACTGTATTGTGCAAAATATAGGACCCTATAATTACAGTGGTTAAAAAAGGACAAAATAACAGAACATAGACTTAAAAACAGCATGTATTTAAATGTTTGAAATTTATTTCATTACTAATATTGATCTCAAAAACTAATCAAAATATTAATTTAAAAAATCTTTTTTAAATGTTGAAACTGCATGATCCACGTGTATGATTGTCGCCATTTCATTTGCAACATATACTGAAGCATTGTATATTGAATATATTTTTATTATCATTACTGCGATTATAATTTTACTACTATATTTGTACCATTATTTATTAAATAAAAACAATTTCCATAAGCATAAATGTTTAAGAAATAGACAGAAACAAGGTACTATATATTTGTACAGCAGAAAGTTCATCTAAAATCAAGTAGTAAAAGTTATAATACAATTATTAAAACTACAGAAATAAATCAAATATTCACAACAAATGAAAAATAGAAATAGTTTGTATTTTTAAACAATTAAAATTTTCTTTTAAATTTAGTCCAATTTTTTTTGTTAAATTTAACTAGCCATTTAATAGTCCACAAAAACTTAAATAGAACAAAAAAACTATTGTTAAAAACAGAATATAGATGAATGTCTACATAAAGACAAGGGGGAAAAAATAATAACACAGCTTACATGGGACCCTAATAATAGCAATGCTTATCTATTACACCTACTTATCTAAGGCTTATCTGTCGTATTGTTAAATTAGGAACATTTATACACCTTAACGCCACATAACGAAACTGTCCACGGTCACGACCCTTCAGGAAAACATAAATAAAAAGCTCGTCTCATGTGGCAGAGTGCAAGGAGTTTATGCAAAACGTGTGAGCTTATCCGCCAATCAGAGAACAGATCACATGCAAAATACAAATCAGACAGGGAGTCCTGATATCGGATTGGCTGATTTAACATGCTGACGTAGCCACAACCCGACGAGGCCCCACCCTAACTGCAATACAGCACTGAAACAAGCAGTCAAAACACAAACCCCTCAACGTTTAATTTCGCGACACAACAGCCCGATTTAAAGTCAAATATTTTACGCCTTTATATATATGTAATAACGAAAGAAAACATTTAACATGGCGGTCTTTTAAAATAGTACACATTTGATGATGAAATAAACTCGTGTTAGATTTAAAGCCATGCCAACATGCACATGTTCCAGAAAAAAAAAAAATCAAAACACTTACCAAATCTTCATAAGATCTCGGGTGTTCATTTCCTTCCCAATCCAACCGACGTGGAAGGAGCTTTCGGGAAAAAAATAATAAAAATAAATATGTTGAATTACGGCGAAAAGACCAAGTTATCCTGATAATAACAGCGTAAAATGTAAACAAGTTCAAGGCGAGCGCTAATGAAGAGTGTGATCTTGTCAATTCCGTGATTCAATCCATAAGGAAAGAAACACACACTGACGGACGGACATAAAGGCTGAAGTAATCGAGTAACACACCTGATTTTCCTCCAGTTCACACACCAGAGCCTGCAACAGATGAGAATGAGCGGTGTTTCAGTGCTCTGGTCCAGATGAGCATCATTTTAAACACTGTACTCTTATTAAAAGTCTCGATGACTAAAGTCAACTCACCTCGGCCGCTTTCCGACACGGCCCCGTGCTCAGATAGCGCGATATCAAGTAATATAACTCTGCGAAAGGACACGGTGAGAGGGTTTAGTATTTCATTTAGGACACAGAAACTATCAAAGTACCTGTTAATAACATCCCCAAATGTTACTTTTTGTGGCTTACCCGATTCGAGGGGTGAAATACTCCCATTTCTGGCTGTGGTATCGGCCATAGCTCAAAGACTACGGTGTTTGGAGACGAACTTTATGTGTAGTTTGTAAATTATATAATTATTTAACGTCGATTGCAGGCTTCGTGCGCCTCCACGATTGCTCCCGCTTTATGTTCGGCCAGTTTTCGGTCGCCATTGGAAGTATGAGGCCTGAGCTCATTGCTACTTCCGCTTGAACGCCGGAAGCAGGGGGAGGGGTGTGTGTAACCGCTCGTCCGCTTCACCAAAACAGAAGCCACGCGGAGGTTTAAAACTCCTAGCCTAATTCAAAACATTAGATTTTCACGTTTTTCCAAACGAATAGTTCCTCAAAGAACAACGAAAACCCGCGTTCGTGCTGAAACAATGTCGGACGGCTGCTGTGTGACGTCACGTGAAATGGCGACAGCAGAACCGTTCGCCTTTTGTCTATAAAGTAGTCGGTTTGAATAATGTTTGAAGATATGCAAACAACTAAAACTCGATACTCCGCTTCTAGTTATCACATTTTACATGGGATCACGTGATGTATGAATCCAATGAAAGCACCATTTAACAGACTGTATAGATATAAAAAGTTACAGTGGCTACCAAAACATTAAAACAAAATGTCTCAGTCTCTTTGCATGGCACATCCAAGCAAGTGTTTTTAGAGTTTTCACAAGGACACGTTTCTTACAAAACATTTAGCTAAATAAGCTGTTCATATTGTTTATAACCAGTGCCAGACAGAACCTGCTGACATGTTTTTTGCAGTTTCTGCACAGAATATTGTTTTAAAATTGCAGATTTATGTTGAATGGTTTCGAGAGTAACTAAACACCTAACCAGTGATGAAAAGAGTACTGAAAAATCATACTCAAGTTAAAGTATCATTATTTGCCTAAAAATGTGGTGCAAATAGAGTAAAAGTATCTGTTGTAAAAATTACTCAAAGCATGAGTAAAAAGTAGACATTTCAAAAGACGTGAGTTTTACTTTGTGAAAAGCTGATGCGTTTACATGTGATTTGTGAGAACATAACATTATGTAGTGCATTTAGTTATTGCACAGCAGGCACACAATGTCATAAGACGTGAATATTAGGTTAGATTTAGGTTGTGATGTCAGATGACCAAAACTCAATGTCTAGCCAGCGTCTAAGCACAATGTTATCTTGATATTCAATAATGACGAGTGACATATGATGTTGATATTTGGTTAATTTTAGGTTGTTAGAAAGCGACCAAAATCCAACGCTGAGCCAACATCCTAAACCATTGCCATATTGACGTCAAATATTGATGTTTATTCATCAGGTTTGGCAACCAAAGTCCAACGTCTGATAGACGTCATCATGGTAATGTCCATACAACGTCAAGCTGTAACATTATTAGATGCTGATATTTGGTTGATTTTAGGTTGGATGTTGGACATTGACATCGGTCTGAGGTTGAGTTCTGGCATCAATCCGATTTTCATTTCCAAACAAAATGCAACGTCCCCATGACATTAGAGTACAACGTCAATCTGACATCATGTTGACGTCTTGGTTATTCCTGTTAAAGGCAATTTCGGTCATTATACAGGAAACATATGTCATCTTCTCATCAGTGACATGCATCTAAACAATGAGTGTAAAGAGACATCTTGGAGACTTTTAATGCTTTCTAACAGTTTGCTGCAATTATAAATTGCCCATGTCTTGAGGTAGTTCATTATCTGCTTGTTAAGTGTGAAGTCACATGAAGCGGCTTCCGGGTCCAAGCGCTCTATTCAACTGAATGGGGAGACTCGTGAAATGGTAATAATAAACATTTACAAAGCGATTAAATACTTTCGAAAATCACGATCGCAATATATATGTCCATGCCTAATATCCAATGGCCAGAAAGTGATTCACTTTTTTAATAAATTGTTAAAATTTTGGTATTTCTGATGCAGCAACCCCAGAGATTGTTGTGTACACTATGACTTTATATAAAAAGAATTTTAATGTGTGATATGAATAAAAAATGTTCATAAACGAATGATGTCAACTCTTGGACCCGGAAACAGTATTACATACGTCACCAACATGTCAACACTTAACAAGCGGATGATGCGATATACCTTCTATGTGTGATTTGATAGGACAGGAATCACAGGACTGATTTTTCTAATCCCCATAGACAAAAAAATAAAAGTAGTGAGTGACTGCAGTTTGAAGAAAAGTAGTGAAGTAAAAGTACAGATACTGCACTAAAAATGTACTCAAGTCAAAGTAAAAGTACAGATTTTTAGTAAGTTAGTAAACAATTTCTGAAAAACTACTCAATTACAGTTATTTGAGTATTTGTAATAGTTACTTTACACATATTACATAAAAAGAATAACTTTTTTATAATTCTTATTTAAGGTTTGCAGTACAAGTTGCAAGTCTCTCGTATAACATTTTTACTGAAAGATAGAAAGTATTACTTTACAAACTGTATTGTACATAAATCATATACACATTTGCTTTCGATCCAATAATATTACCGAAATTAATATAAAAACGGAATAAATTTAGGGCATCATGTTGGTGCTGTGGGTAGCACAATCGCCTCACATCATAAAGGTCACTGGATCGAGCTTCAGCTGGGTCAGTTGGCATTTCTGTGTGGAGTTTGCATTTTCTCCCCGTGTTTGCATGGGTTTCCTCCGGGTGCTCTGGTTTTTGCATTTCCAAAGACGTGGTATTGGCGAATAGGGTTAGCTAAATTGTCCATAGTGTATGAGTGTGTATGGATGTTTTCCAGTGATGGGTTGCAGCTGGAAGGGCACCCGCTGCATAAAACATAAGCTGGAGAAGTTGGTGGTTCATTCCACAGTGGCAACCCCAGATTAATAAAGGGACTAAGCCAAAAAGAAAATGAATGAATAAATATACATGTGCATAAGAAAACAAATAGATTCAATAATGGAGGCCTCCAAGTATATATTTGGCTGTATCTGTATACTTACATAAAATAATACAATATATTGATTTTATAAACATATACTGTACATAATGATATTCTGTGAGGCTGATTTGAAAAAAAAAATGGCGGCATTAAAAAAAACAAACTGAATTTTACTTCCAGTTATCATATGTAGTGGCATTTAGTGTTAAGATAGAATAGACAGGAATAGAGCTACTGTTTATATGGAGTGAAAGCTTTTAGCTAAGTTGTGATATTTAAAAAAAATGTAATTTAACGTATTTCACATCACATTTCTCTACTAGAGAAAATGCATGATTCTTCATTGCAGGGAAATCTGATATGAATTGCTGTGTGAAAACAAAGTTCCTATTGCCGAAATGTACTGTATAAATCATGAATGAGGGGAAAACGTGATCAGGTTTAATCAAAATACATAGCATGAAGTATTAATAACTACAGGTGAAGTCAGAATTATTAGCCCCCCTTTTATAAACAAAGAGAAGATATTTCAGCACATTTCTAAACATAATAGTTTTAATAACTCATCTCTAATAACTGATTTGTTTTATCTTTGCCATGATGACAGTAAATAATATTTGACTAGATATTCTTGAAGACACTTCTATACAGCTTAAAGTGACATTTAAAGGCTTAATTGGGTTAACAGGTTAGGGTAATTAGGCAAGTTATTGTATTACTATGGTTTGTTCTGTAGACTATCGAAAAAAAAAATTGCTTAAAGGGGCTAATAATTTTGACCTTACAATAGTTTAAAAAAAATAAAAACTGCTTTTATTCTAGCAGAAATAAAACAAATAAGACTTTCTCCAGAAGAAAAAAATATTATCAGACACCCTGTGAAAAATTCTTTGCTCTGTTAAACATCATTTGGGAAATATTTTAAAAATAAATAAATATATATCAGAAGGGGGGTTAATAATTCTGACTTCAACTGTATGGTCTCAATAAATAATGATTAGAAAGTCAAAGTTTTTTATAAGTACTTCTATTAGTCTGACCTTCAAGACGCCGAGACAAAAACACAAAAATGTTGTTGGGCAATTCCTAAAAATGCATGGATGTTTGTCTTTGAAATAAATTAGATTATTAGAGAAACTCAAAACTTTGTACAGATCTTTGGTTTTGTTATTTAAGGATTCTCAGCCCAACCTTCATCCATTATCTTCTCAGATGTTTTCTTTCCAGATATGTAAATATATCAAATTATTCACAATTCATGCAGATGAGAGATTAGCCCAAATCTTTTGATAATTTAATATAATCATTTCTACATATAGACGACAGTTCAAAACTGTTAATGTAATTTTTAAAAAAAATGGAAATTGCTTACTTTAGACCACAGGTGTCAAACTCAGTTAAAAAAGGGCCGCAGCTCTGCACAGTTTAGTTCCAACCCTAATTAAACACACCTGATCAAACTAATTGAGTCCTTCAGGCTTGTTTGAAACCTACAGGTAAGTGTGTTGGAGCAGGGTTGGAACTAAACTGTGCAGGGCTTCGGCCCTCCAGGAATTGAGTTTGACGCCCCTGCTTTAGACTGTATTCAATCTAAGCCAAACTGTTTTCAGTGTTATTTTGAGCAGTATATCAGTGTATTAAAAATAAGTGATTTCTGAAGGATCACGTATCACTGAGAACTGGAGTAAAGATGCTGAAAATTTCTGCTTTATATATAGCTTTAATATATATTCAAATAAATAAAATATATATATATATATATATATATATATATATATATATATATATATATATAATTTTCATTGTAAAAACTGCATTGTTTGGCTGTATTTTTGCCTATAAAATGCTGCCTTTGTTGGAAAAACAAACAAACTTTGTTTAAAATATAATTTATCCAATGACTACATGTATATTGCAAAGATAATGTAATAGCAATTCTTCTGTCCATGGCATTTTTTTTTATTTAATGTATTTTTCTTGATCATGGTTACTCAACCACTGGCTTTTGCAGCTATCACATTAGACTGTATTAAATCTAAAACCAAACTGTTTTCAGTGATAATTTTGAGCAATATATCGGTGTATTAAAAATTTGTGATTTCTGAAGGATCACGTCACTATAGACTGGAGTAAAAATGCCGAAAATTTCAGCTTTATATACAGTTGAAGTCAGAATTATTAGCCCCCTTCAAATGCTTTTCTTCTTTTTTAAATCGTTTCCAAATGATCTTTGACAGAGCAAGGAAATTTTCATAGTATGTCTAATAATATTGTTTCTTCTGGAAAAAGTATTTTTTGTTTTAGTTCGACAGGAATAAAAGTATTTAAAAAAAATGTAAACACCATTTTAGGGACAAAATTATTAGCCCCTTTAAGACATATTTTTCCTCGATAGTCTACAGAACAAACCATCGTTAAACAATAACTTGCCTAATTACCCTAACCTGCCTAGTTAACCCAATTAACCTAGTTAGGACTTTAAATGTCACTTTAAGCTGTATAGAAGGGTCCTGAAAAATATCTAGTAAAATATTATTTACCGTCATGGTAAACATAAAATAATTTCATTATTAGAAAGGAGTTATTAAAACTATTATGTTGAGAAATGTGTTGAAAAAAAAATCTTTCCGTTAAACAGAAATTAGGGGAAAAAAAACAAGTGGTGTAATAATTCAAGGGGGCTAATAATTCTGACTTCAACTGTAAATATTTTTTAATATATATTCAAATAAATATAAATTAATTGTAAAAAAAAAAATTGTTCCACTGTATTTTGGTCTATTAATTTTTTTTTTACTATAATTTATCCAATGACTACATGTATATTGCAAAAATAATGTATTAGCAATTCCATTGTCCATGGCATTCTTTTATCTACTGTATTTTTCATTATCATTGTCATTCAACCACTGACTTTTGTAGTTATCACTTTCACTGTTACATATTTTTTTTTAATATTTAGCCATAGAAAAACAAAAACAGAAAAAACAAGTGCAAAAATATTAAGGTGAAATTACAACCATTTTATTGGCAAGTCAACCAATCATTACAGATACAACTACATAAAAATGGGAAGAAAAAGAAAACTGTACACATGTACTTTTAACCTAAAAACCTTGAGTGATTTAGCTACTGCTGGCATGTTCACAAGAATGAAATTACAGTAATTCTTTTGTATAATGTCAGCTACAACCTGCATGTTTAACACTGTAACACAGCTCTGCCATTAGCTTTGCTAACACACACAATTCCATTTTTCATCCTCTTAAAAGTACCATCACATACTGCATATAGAAATCATGAAAACCTTTTCAGCAGCTATACAACGTTATTGCAATGCTATCACCACACAGACAAAAGTAAAAATCACACGTCAGATGAGTGTTCCAGTACTAGCGAGCAGGATCATTAATCAAAAGCTGTCGATTCATTAAAACGGCTTGAATAAAGAGGTTTCAATTTGCAGAACACAGCTTACAATCAGTCCCATCCCCCCTAAAAAAACAAAAAGCATTTTCTTACAGAACCCCTTCCAAAACAATACAGGCTACATACAGGTGTCCCTTATATTGCCTATGGAATGTTAGTGTCTCAGGCAAACGCTCCCAGTTACAATTGAATGACTTAAGAAATTTCATTTTTAAAAAGGTTTAAAAATGGCACAAATCACATTGTCGCAACCTGTTCCATTCCTCTCCCAAAACAGAGACAAAAAAATAATAATAATAAAAGGGAAGTCATTAGTTGTTTCATGATTGCAATTCTTCTTCAGGAAAAACTGGAGTGGGAAAAGATGGAATCTCTCTTCTAAGGCTTTTCTCTTGAACATCGTCTATAAAACGAGCTTCTAATTTTTGAACTACTAAAACAAAACCTTTTTTTTTTTTAGAAAATAGTCAATAAAAATATTCCTCTGTATTGTACAAGAAAAGAGGTATGGGAGCTCTGGTGAAATGATATTAACGTTATTCAGCTTTTTCGTCGTCACCTCCTGCCTCTCCGTTGTTCTGTAAAAATAAAAGTAAATTAGTTATAAAATACCCGTTTTCAACAGACTTGGCAACAAAAACCAAAAATTACATACAATTTCCCCAGCACTCTGTACTAAAATAAGGCACAGAGCTCAATAACATACCCGAGCAGTATATATTAATTATTCTAATGTAAATAGAGAATGGCTTACTTCATCAGCTTTGGTCTCTCCGTTCTCCGCTGGAGTTTTCTCCTCGGCTTCTGGCTTTGCGTCCTCTTTCTTCTCTTCTGGTTTGGCCTTTTCTACATCCTTGGCCTTCTTTCCTCGTGCAGGTGCTTTCTGTAACGTTCCAGAAAAAAAACACACACCATTAAGCCACTGATTAAAATGTTTTACCTGTAATAAAGCTTATTTCCTTTCATTTACCTTTGGCTTGGGCTCAGACTTTGGCGTTTGTGGTTTCTGGAAAAAAGAACCATGCATTAGCCAGGCACATGATAAAATTGTAAACAACAATGAAATTAGCGAGTCTGACAAAACCAACTTACACCCTGAAGTCTCTCAGACCGTCTCTTGGGCTGTTTATGTGGAGAAAACAAGAAATTAAGAAAACAAGACAAACTTGTAACAGTTGTGTTCAAGAATGTGTTAAATGCCACAGTAAAAGAGGCAAACTTACCCCAGCTGCTTCAGTGTCATTGTTAGCCTGTACCAGAGGAAATAGAAGTGGTTAGTGTGTGTAAATAGATGGTTGACTGAAGGGGGAGGTTTTGTACCCCCACAACACCCCCCTCCAAACTTATGGCCAATTATGTAATCTGAAAGTCACTGTGGGGGAGGGTTGGAGGAATCTGGGTCTTGTAGGCCTAATAATTAATTGTATGAGAATGTAAACACAAATATAAAAACCAAACGTCGGAAATAAACTAAGTAAATCAAATTGCAATTGTTTGCCGATGACAAGTTTATTTACAGTAGTTCTGAAGGTAATAGCGACGTTACCTAAAAGAAAAAAATGTCCACACTGAAGTAGTTTAGAGGGAGGAGGGGAACAGTAGCTCCGCCTCTACCGACCAAACTCGTTCATTTCGACGAGTAAATACATTAAACGTCGATACATTTCGTTAAAAATTGTGAACGTGCATCAAGTTTTCCTTGCTGAAAATGAAAACGAAAGGTTATTACATTTAGGACTTGGATAAATTTGCGTAAAAGTGGGCGAACTGTCTTAAACCACTTAAAGTCCATTTCAAAGGTCAAGTAAGAAAACATTCAGGCGGTATACGCATGTTAAAAAATACTAATGATCTTGTTACCCCAGCAGATTTATTCTGTTTGGGTTATTTAAACATGGCTAAGTCCAAAGGCAGCCATGACGCTCAAGGCTATAGTGTGTATGTGTCCTACTCGAGAGCCATATGGAGTACACAACACGCCACTACACATGTATTTACAGTTACACAACAAGGTCTTAATAATCCCACATAATACCTTCAGACTTACAACTTTTATAAATTCGCGTGCATATGGTCAAAATGACATAAAATGTAGCAGTTAAAATAGAAAACACTTGCAGGACGCGGTCTTTTCTCGGATGAATAACATGTACAAACGTTACGAGGTTAACGTTACACCCCTTTGGTTGAGCATAACTTTGCGTTTTCTAAACACGATTTTGATATTAAAATAAAGCTAGGAGAGCTCCTTGCGTCGTGTATTTCTTTAAATATCCACACGCAGTCGACAGAACCATTGCACAGCTCTAAGTAAAAAGGCGCCAGATTCATGCCACCGACTCACATGCCCTAGATTAGAAATTAACGCATGCACCAATGCAGTAAACACACGAATAACTTTACACAAAGCTTCATAAAGACATACATGTTGATTTATCGCATGCCAATAAAACCAAAATTACAAAACAGTATAAAATATCGAGTATGTTTGTACTTACTTTGCTCCTTTTAGGCATGGCTGCTTAAAGCGTGTGTGCTTTTAGAACAAAAATAGGAAATAAATTACAGCAGCTTCAGCACCGATTAGTAAAGAGTAAAAAAACAGGTCTAGGAAACACTGAAGCAAGCTTAAATGTTCTATCGGAACGGAAACTAGCTGAAACCGGATTGGATCTCCCCTTTCTATATTCTTTTCATTATAGCACTAACCTGATGCAGGCTACGCTCCGCCCCTTCTGAGCGGCGATTGGCTGAAACGTCCTGGCAACCACATTTCAAACCAAAGCAAAGTACCTGTTTGGATAGGTTGAGGTGCCAATCACAGATTTACTTGTATATTCTTTAGGCGCCACTCTTAATAATTTTTGTGTAGGTACGCTTACAAATGTAACATTTAACAGCGGAAGTGTTGAGTACATATTCAAGCATTGCAAACGATTTAAATGCATTTAAAGATATTGTAAACAATAAACGCGAAAACAATACTTTTTATCTTACAAACATGGGGGTTTAAAACACATTTGTATGCAATTGCATGTTTTTAAACAACACAAGTGAACAATAACCGTCTAATCCAAGGGACCACTTTAAAACAGGGCTATAGTCCGTTTGAATAATTGGGGGAGGATCAGGCTGATGAAAAGAAAATGGCTGCCGGGTTTAACTGGTTTCTTGTACTGAGCTCTGTGTTTCTGTGCAACCTCGTCAAAACATTCCTGCCATCCATTTCTTCATTTGTAAGTACTCAATTAAAACGAGTTTTAGGGACGCTTAAGCACATATATATTTTATTTAAAACGTGTTTTCGTTGTAACATAACGTGACGCCACAATGCACAGTGATACAGCATGTCTGCTACCCCTACCGGAGCTTCTTGTAGGCACAGCGAACAAAAGCTTCCCTGTTAAACAAGCACAGTATCTTCATTTTGCTTTGTTCTAATTCACTCATGAATTACATTAAGATGTTCTACCGAACAAACATTTTATATGAGGTGTTGTTGCTTTGACAAATCAATTAAAACAGGTCAATTCGTTCATAACAGTACATACTTGTATAATGTTTCTAAACTACTGCTAATTCATATTACATTCTATTTCGTGTACGTGGTATATATATATATATATATATATATATATATATATATATATATATATATATATATATATATATATATATATATCCACCGTGTGTGTCTTAAATATACATCACACAGTTTTTAGCACAGCCATATTCTGAAACATTTTAATTGTGCTGTGAACTTGGTTGTTTAGCTTGCATGTTTACATTATTATTATTCCAAATAGTAGCCTAATAACGAAATTTAAAGTACTGTTGCTATGGGGAAATTATAGCAACAATTATATAGCACAAATTGATTAAACGTTATTGATTCATTTTGATTACATTTTTGGGACATTCAGTGTAAAAGCTAGGATATATAGGGCTGATTCCAGCGTTATGGATGTGACATTTGCAGTAAAAATTCAAAACATAAATTTGCAGAGAAAGTATATTTTAACATTATATTGAATCATCTGTTTATATTTTCCAAAACAACTAACCACAGAGTTCTAGGATCAAAAAAATTCAATCTGTGAACATTTTTATACTTTAAATGAGGAAAATAAACAAGTGTTATGGATGTGACAAAAAAAGTCTGCGAGTTTACAGTATACAACTTATTTCGTTTAAAATTCTGTGAATTAAACTGCACAACCCAAAATAAATAATTTTCAACAAAAGGATAAGAGTTGGCTCTTTATAGAACAAAACTAATTTATTTTATTTTATTTTGACATTTTTGCATTTTTGAGGGAAAATCTTTGTTATGGATGTGACACTTTTTCGTTATGGATGTGACGGATGTGAAATTGCCATTTGTTTGACTTTGGTAAATCAAATATATTAGTTTGAAAACATTGACAGAGACATTTTTAAGTATTTTTAAAGTACTGTATAACACTTGCCTGCGCAAAACATGTAGGAACGGTTTCGCTATTTTGGTGAAAACATTTTTCTTTTCATGGCAAGGTTGACATTTTCATGGAATTGCTCATATATAACATTTGCAGTAAAAACTCAAAACATAAATTCACATAGAAAGTATATGGTAATATTATATTGAAGCATCTGTTTATATTTTTCAGAACAACTCATCACAGAGTTATGGGATCAGAAAAATATCTATCTGTAAACATGTTTTGTACCTTAAATAAAAGAAAATAAGCATGCGTTATGGATGTGACCAAAAAGTCTGCGAGTTTGCAGTATACAATAACATGCTTTGTAGAAATTCTGTGAATTAAACTGCACTGCCCGAAAGAAATAATGCTAATAAAAAGGATAAGAGTTGCTCTATAGAACAAACATAATTGATTTTATTTTATTTGACATTTTTGCATTTATGAGGTAAAAGCTTCGCTATGGATGTGAAATTGCCATTAATGTGACTTTGGTAAATCAAATAAAAATAGTTTTAAAACATTGACTGAGACATTTTTTAGTATTTACTAAGTACTTTAAAATACTTGCTTACACTAAAAACATAGAAACGGTTTGGGTATTTTGGTGAAAACTTAATTTTTTTGCCCTAAATTGACATTTGCATGGAATTGCTCATGTATAATAGGCATGGACCGGTATAAGATTCTGACGGTATGACATCCTTGGATAAAAATATCAGTTTGACGGTATTGTTATTACTGCTCTAAAATATGTTCTTTTTAAATGTCTGGGTAAGAAACAAAACCAAAAAAAATCCCCAATAAACACAGTATATTTTATTTTGAGGAACATTTATAATATTTTGGAACAGTAATCTTGTCTGAGTAATTCAAATGAATCATTGAATTCACTTGATTTGTTTCAAAAACACAGATTTTTTTTTTTTAAATGGCAAATTTGGATTTTTTTTTTTATGCTGGAGATACTGTTGTCCTAAAATGTTCACCTCCATTCATTTTTAGATGTTAAAATGGCTTGTTTTGTTGCTTGATGTTGCAAACTGATATTTTCTTATTATATTATTCTACTTTTATGTATAATTATGCAAACACTTGTTTGTAGAGCAAGTAGTTTTACAGTTTAGGCAACTGAATCGGAAGTTCTAAAATGATCGCACTTCCGCATTAAAGAATAAGGTCAATGGCAGAAAATTTTGGCGGTTTTAAAACCTTGACTTTTACAAACCGCTGTATATTGAAAACGGTTATCGTCCCATGCCTAATATATAATAAACACACGTGCATGTATATTAAAACTTTTTATTTGTGTGTTTGTTCTCATAGTTGTCAAAGATCTTCCATAAAGATGCAGATCAGGAGATGGAGATGAGGACTGAGATCCAGAACATGAAGATGGAACTGTCAACCATCAGCATGATGGACGAGTTTGCCAGATATGCTAGACTGGAACGCAAGATCAACAAGATGACTGATCAACTCAAAACTCTTGGTAAATAAAACTCGTTCTTATTTTGCACATTACATGCATACGCAGCAAGGTGGTGGACCAAGCTTTCTTACCAGCACACATGTGGTAAGAAAGAAGCCCACTAACTAAAGCAGACAAAATGTGTAGCAACATGTATAATATTGATTCCAGAAAAAAACAAGGAGCAAAGGGTACGTGTTAAGATGTTTACAGCCAACAGAACACTTCACTGGAAGCAGATGAAAGTCAAAATAGCATCAAAGCTTTGAAAATGTACCTTTGTCCACTTTAAAGTGGGGTGGGAACAACTAAGAAACCAAAAGTTTTTCACTTTACCCTAGAGGACTCAGCCCAAGTGTGGAAAATGGCAGGTGGGTTTCAGATAACGGCTTCAGTGTTCATGAAGGGAGACAAATGGCTCAGCTGCTGCCTGTTGCTGTCCTTCATGTCCAGCATAGTAAGTTTATTGTGGGTAAAATGGATGAAACTTAGTTTACCCATAATTTAAAACGGTCATGACTCTTGCTTGTTCTTATGATGTTTCAAACTCATAAGAGTTTTGTTCATCTTACAAACAAACCTGAGTGATATGTCCTTCCAAGGCAATCTCACGGCGATTCGTACCTTTTTGATTTAGTGGCTAATTCGTATGAATTCGTACAATCCAATGACTGTAAAAAATATGGACGACGCGACAGCCCCTTTTCCCATTGAACGCCTTGAGGGCAAAACGCCTGCTTGACGGGCACAAACTGTCGCAAAAGACTGCTGAAATTGGAGCCTTGACATGCGCAGAAGGACTGTCTGATGGAGCCAGAGGAGGAGCCGCGAAAATGAGCGGAGTCGAGCTTCCAACCAAACGCTTTATGTAAAATCAACCACGCCCCCCGAACTTCTCAGCATGCGTTTGCTGTCATATCAACACAAATGGATGTAATAACGTTAACAAATATGAGGGTTTTATATATTCAATCGCGCCAGCTCCGGGCCGCAGCGCATAACCTACTCGCGGCGTCGCTGGCTGATTCCGGCTCGCATGCGGCAGCGCCGGCTCGCTCGGCCGCCGCATCTGGCTCGATTGACTCGGGCTGGAATCGGGCAGTGAGTCCAGGCATCCGGAGTAGGTCCAGCAGAGGTAGTCAGTCTGAGCTCTGAGGGGTAAGTCTCCGACAGGCGAGAATCTAGCCGGAACTGGCCCGAGTGTATTTTGCTATCTGGGTGGTTAGGCGTGAATCAGCAAACTAATAAAGCCCGAAAAAAGCCCTGACCTTAGCGAATAAACAGTGTTCCACCAGGATCATGTATGTCAGAAACTATAGTTTACTGCTGAACTCATTTTGTCATGGTAAAATAACACAGAAATCGAATAATAACACTTCAGTCTCCTGCCGAAGCTCAGACAGTCTGCTTTGAGAAACTGTCAATCAAAGCTGTCAATCATGATGACACGCCCAGCATTAAATTACTGCTAAAAACAAACTGTTTACAAAAATTAAGATCTGCACCTATTTCAGCACAATAATCAGTGCCTTAATCGACCAGAACCATCTTTCGGGACATTTTATTGCAAGTGTACAAATTTTTTTTATTTGGGCTCAAGTCTCCTTCATTAACACGGAGGAGGCGGGCTTTATGACTTGTACTGCAGCATGCCCCCAAGGGGCGATCTAACGGCCGAGACCTTCACTCAAACGCAGGCTTGCGGCACACTTGGTACAATCTAATTCGTACAATTTAGTAAGATTTGCTAATCACCCAGTGACGGTTGGGGGTGGGGTTGGGTGCCACGCCTCTTTTTTTAAAATCGTACATTTTCGTACGAATTAGCCACTAAACTGACAAAACGTAAAATACTTACGTTTCCTCGTGGGATCAGGCTGGTCCTTCTATTGAATTGTAAAAGTAATACATATGAAACAGAGCCATGGCCACTTTATACAATGAGAAGATTTAATTCAGTGTTTTACTCTCATATAAACATTGATTGATTCTATACGCATGCATAAAGCACATCAAATGTCACATGCCATATTTGTTTGACATTATAAGCAAACATGATTGACTTTTTACAATGTCCTTGTGATTAAAAATATGTAAATGTACTTGTTACTAGCATAATAAAAATATGTAAAACTATACCATATAAATATATTAATAAAAGCAATATAGTGTTTTTAATTTTTGAAAGTGCTTAGATTTCGTATAAAGTGCTTGAAACCGCTTGAAAATGCAATTCTGTTGCTTTCATATTAATTAGTTACTAAATGGTAATAATAATAAACTATTTAAATTGTGTGTGTGTGTGTGTGTGTGTATATATATATATATATATATATATATATATATATATATATATATATATATATATATATTTTTTTTTTTTTTTTTTTTTTTTTTTGCTTTAGCATAAAATAAAGCTCTGGTATCTGTGCATAGATATCTGCATGTTTTTTTTTTACATTTAAGATGTGAGTAAAATACATTTAAAGAGAGTAAATGAATGTATATGTTTGGGCTTGGGGCAAAACACTTCTTTACATTTTTTACTTCGAAGAATACCATACTACTATAGAATACTTTAACAAATACCATCTGGTATAATGTAGTATGAAGTACAGTATGTATTACAATATGTAATTACCCACTTTTATAAAGTGCTGGAAATAGTGAAAAGTGCTTAAGTTTGACTTTGAAAAATGTATAAGAACCCTGCATACAACGCCAAGAACAACTGTGTGTGTCAAAACAAAAATGTAAGTACGATTTGGTCTTCCATGTCAGATCAGTTTGCACGTTTACTACAGGCAATTCAACATTTGTGTGTTGCACTATTCACTTTAATGAGATTAGGCCTAAATTGTGCTGCTTGTAGAAATGAATATTCTGCCTAGGAAATGGAAAGAAGGTCTAGGACAGGGGTGTCAAACTCAATTCCTGGAGGGCCGAAGCCCTGCACAGTTTAGTTCCAACCCTGTTCCAACACACTTACCTGTAGGTTTCAAACAAGCCTGAAGGACTTAATTAGTTTGATCAGGTGGTTTAATTAGGGTTGGAACTAAACTGTGCAGAGCTGCGGCCCTTTTGGAACTGAGTTTGACACCTGTGGTCTAGGAAGTCATATTTACCAGTTGTTTTTAGAGCTTCGCAAAGCCTACATTTAAATGCATTTTAAATTGCCTCATTTTTCTGTAACGGTGTTACTGAAATTCCATAGTTTAGAAAATCTGGCCAAAACAAAGTTCTTTTTGAGTTTGTTTCAGCAATTTGAGACAGTCCACCAAAGCTAACTTTTTGGGAGAGTTTGTTTTGCTTTTACCTACCCTTGTTCAGTGACAAGTATGCAATCAGTGGCTAGAACTCTGCCGGTTTAAGCCCTGCCGGTTCCTGCCTCAAAATGAGCGAGTTTGAACCACTTGTACATTAAGGAAGCGTTCAGGAAAAACCAAACACCAGCGAAGAAACTCGACACAGAGTCTCACACTGTGATATTTCAGCCATCTGGGCCAACCTTGGAATATCCTAAAAGATTCCTGAGGTCCTAGGCTAAAATCTGTGGTCTTTGATCGTTGGTTTGACATGTTCACAGACAGCTGCTTATGGCCCGTTGCGATTATGTTTTCCTCCGATGAAGTTCTGAGAAGATTTCAGGCACTTTCCTGCAGTGACAGGAAACAGCTGCGATGAACGTCAATCCAAGAACCAATAGAAGCGCAGAATCTGATGACGCAATCCATGCAACAATCCAAATGACCGTCGGGAAATAAAAAAAATAAAAAAATTCTTCCTGCCTTCAATATTTAGACGTGCTGTGTGCAAAATTGCCGCTACAGATTGTCTGTTCCTGTGAGGAATCATTTAAGAATGCGAGACGTCAAACTCCGCGGGTGTTTTCTTCTGTGTTTGGTGCATCTTCATTGTCGTTCAGTCTGACATTATGATGGCTGATTTCGTAAGCCTGGTTTATACTTCTGCATCAAGTGATCAGCATGACCCACGGCGCATGCAACGCGCAAAGCTGTGCATTCATACTTCTGCGCACTGTTTCTGTTGCTCTGCAATAATACTTCCGAAATGCTAGATGGCAGTAGGTGTTTATGTTCCTCTGTGTCGAGTTTCTTCGCTAGTGTTTGGTTTTTCTGAACGCTTCCTTAATGTACAAGTGGTTCAAATTCGCTCATTTTGAGGCAGGAACCAGCAGACGTGCAACAACTAACCACAAGGTAAACACAAAGCAACCATCTCCATCCGAAGCTCAGTCGTACAGTCGATACTTGTAAACACTCGCTCCAACGGACTCACACGGCTCTTGGTCCCGCCCACACTTGTCAGCGATTCCAAGCCGACTAATCACAGAGCTTGGGCTACGCGACACGTAGTTAAGTTTTTTGAGAGGTGCACGTCAGCGACGCCGACAGACACGGCGAGGACTATGCGGGCACGGCACAGCCTACACGTGTGCTTGACGCAGAAGTATAAATCAGCCTTTACAGTGTGACATGGAAGCCATCTTTGTGCAGTCTGACATGCTACAATAGTTTAGGTTTATAAAAAAATCGCACAACGCATTGTGAGCCGGCCTCTAAACGTGCTTCGTGTCTACAGAGTTCAGAGTCAGACAGGAGAAAAACATCCAGCACAACAACACCAACATGGCAACATAAATACACTGGAGGGTCGAGTAGCAGAGCTGGTACAGATGTATCCACACCTGCACTATCACTTGCGGAAAGATTCTGAGGGATTCACGCACCAGTTGCTACAACGCACAACCGTATCATGCCACATCTGATACAGTTCTAAACATTGTTCTATTCGTGTCTGTCCATGGCAAATATAAAGCAATGTGATGAGCCACACACTTCTTATGGAGAAGGCTGTGTCAGATATTTATAAAAGGGTTCTTCTCTATGAGCGGCCATTGTTGTTATGTTTAGCAGTACACTCAAGCAGGGCAACTCGTTTAAAACCCTGCGTCCTGCAGCACAGGGGTGCCAGAGTGTTTTAAAACAGTATACCACCTCTCAGTCACAAGACATTGTTTTTGCCCTCAAATGGAGAACAAAAAAGAGCTTAGTTTGAAGTATAGCGGAGTCTTTATTTCCCAGTGGTTCTATTCGGACTGAGTAGAAACTTTATTTTTCATGATTAATTTTTCATGATTATTCAGAATATCACATAAAGATCCACTGCTATAATCCTTATGCATTATCCTTAGGCCTTCTGGGTAGCATATTTTGTAAGTTTTCCTTATCAGTACTCACCCAGCTCAAGTCTACTATTGGGCTGGTCAGTTGAATCGGGTAGACCCAACAAGACTTTCAGTGCTAAGAGGTTTCTAACACAGGTTATAAAACTGTTGCCTTGAGACTTATTTAATAGTGATGTTCTGGGGTATGTTTCTGAAAACTATCGTTAGCCAACTAAGTTAGCAAGTTCTGTCGTTAGAAACATAGTTTGTTGATTTGGCGTTTTCCAAATCTGTCGTTTCAACGAGCATTCGCAAACTGCTTCGCAAACTTATACGCTTGCAAGTACACATCTGGAGCTGTAGTTAGATATGCCCTAATCATTTAGAACAGAGGTCACCAAACTTGTTCCTGCAGGGCCGATGTCCTGCAGGTTTTAGCTCCAACCCTAATCAAACACACCTGAACAAGCTAATTAAGGTCTGCTATGTATACTTGAAACATCCAGGCAGGTGTGTTGAGGCAAGTTGGAGCTAAACCCTGCGGGGACACCGGCCCTCCAGGACGGAGATTGGTGACCCCTGATTTAGAACATTCTAACATTTAAACTTGGAATGATTAAAAAAAAAAACATTAAAGTCCTCTGTCTTTGGTGTAATTTGCTTTCAGAGTATTTTTGCAGTTCAGTTTTAGCGATCTCTATATTTACAATTGCGTTCCCTTTACAATGCACTTTGAAAACGTTGATGTCGTTTAGAACACAGCCTCATGACGAAAGCTATAGCTGACCTATTATTTAAAAGCGGAATTTGTTACATCTCCAAAGCTTGTGAAAACAAAAAACAGCATATGTTAATGCTTTCTATTTAAAGTAGGTTATTTATTAAGTATCTGTACTGTGTATGACATGGGCCTGTTGGTTAGAGCATTTCTGCAGTGCATGTGTCAAATTGTAAAAGTAGACTTTCAAAAAAAAAAAAAAATCCTACTTAATAATCATCATCATTAGTGTTATTAATATTAATAAAGTATTCTAAAATATTCTTTCTCAATAATAAATATAAAATTGAATTTCTTAATAAATAGCCTCATTATTTGTTTAAATTATTTATTTATGATATTAGGATATGTGTTATCTTTTGTAAGTGATTTTGTGTTTCAGAATAGACTATATAAATGTTCTCAATATTATTTGTAAAGGAAACAAAGGCTCTATACATGTGCCATTGACAAATTTAAATTAAAATGAAAAACGAGTGTTTTTTACCAAAACGAATATTGGATTTTTTTTTAAATGTGTGTGCGTGTAAAACAACATAATTTACACAAATAAATGGGGTTATTCTCTAAAGAAGTTGTTACTCTAACCCGTTTAGAGCGTCATTATTGGCGTTTTATATATAACTAACGTGGTTCAAACAATGGATCTGCGACAGAGAAACTACAGGTTTTGGGAAACACGCATCACTACATTGTTCTTTTCCCAATCGATGCATCGCACTATGATAGTTCAGCCACGAGTTACGTCGTTGTTTGGGAAACGCAACCCTGGTGAGGAAGTTCTATTAATAACAAAACACTAGATTTTTAAAATGCAGTAAGTCCTTAATTTTTGTTAATCTAAAGCAAGCTTTATGAAAGGTTTTAAATTGCTTTTATTTCAACTTGGAATAGCCAGGAGGGCTGACGTCATAAAACCATTTTAAATATGAACCTTTTTTGATTCTACTTTCTTTTGTTGCTTTACAGTTAAATCCAGAACAGCACAGCAAGCAAAAATGAAGTGGATTGTAAATATAGCATTTTACATTCTTCAGGTGAGTGAGGAACCCTTTTTTATTTCAATATTAACACTTCAGTTTAAGCCTACTTTAACATATTTATTCCTGAGCAGATCTAGCAACCAGAACTTTTGCAACTCTCAGATCAGTTTTGAAGAACGAAAAGATCCTGGATCGTGTCAAATCATCAATAACCAAATTGAGTAATCCACATACGAAAAACGGACCCCAGGAAACACCAGGGGCCTCATGTACAAAGACTTGCGTGGAAATCATTCTAAAACATTGTGTACGCACAAAGCTGTAAATGTGCGTACGCAGAAAAAAATTCAGATGTATGAAACCGAATGCCGAATCTCACGCATATTCTTTTGTGCATCCGAATGAACGTGAAACTGAGCGCAACATGCACAAGCACAAAACCCCTCCCTGCTTCCTCCCCCGTATGAATATGCTAATGACTCTACTTTGGCAAAACCCAACGAAAAAGCAAAGGCAAAAGCAAGCAAGAAGAGAAACTTTGAACAGAATGTGAATTGGAGGTGCTCCTTTCGGAGGTAGACCGGAGAAAAACTGTGTTATTTGCAAGTTTGTTCTCCGGAAATAATAACAAAAGAAAAAAATATATTGGGAGAGTTTAGCTGATGCGGTTAACACAGTTGGGTCTGAACATCGCACTGGGTGAATTAAAAAAGAAATAGTGTGGTTTATAGGTGTAAAATGTTGCAGTTCCCTTAAGAGTCTCAGTGGCGCAGTTCGTAAGACGCATGTTAACATGTTTTGACATGTTCAAGCATGAACTCGGTTCGAATCCAGCGTCTGATGAACTCTTTCTTCTTTTTTCCCCAGCTACATATCAGATTTTGCCTACTATTTATCACAAGAAAGACAAGTAGGAATCATTAATAAGTCTGTGCATCATATTTTATTTGCACATTTATTGAATGGAAATGTTTCTGATTCACACATGCAAATTCATCTTCAGATAGTGTCTTTATAGCAATGTGTGTGCAGTAGATAGCTCAGATTACATTGGGTAAACAGGCGACTGCTGCATACTGTGCTTTAATGTTTGGCTGGTTAACTGCATGGTATGGAATTCTTATATACCTGCTAGATGAACCCGTCTCATACAGCTGCCATTGCACGGCTCAAAGACACTTTGTAGAGAGGAATTTAACACAACTGCCTCTAGGAGTCGCCAATGGAAATAAAACAGACACGCACAAAAAATGTGCGTACGCCAGCCATAAAGCTGGCATGGAGCTGCGCACATTCCCATTCATCGTTAGTAAATCCAAACGTGAGCGATTCTGAGCGTGAAACCTGGCGTACGCTGATACATGAGGCCCCAGGAGTGTTGTGAACATTTGGAGAGATGCCTAAAAATATGTAAAAAATTAAATAAATAAAAAGAATGAATAATAAAATTCATTCAAATATACAAAATGAACAATTTAAAAATGGATTAGAAAAAGATTCAAACTTGAAAGCAAAAATGTAAAGTGCAAAAAAGTAAGTAAATTAATAAATATAACATTGTAATGAACAATACTGAAAAAATCAATTACACAGATGTAATGCATTTTAGCAAATTTAGTGTCTCCAGTGTCATTAGACCTGTTTATAGCATTCATATTTTACATGGATCTCTAACATTAAGGTAGTTTATATTTAGGTATTCTTGGCTTTAAGACCAGAATCTCCATGTTGTGTATGATATTACATGAATATTAAAAGCCATATCAAATATGACAATCAAATAAGAGTTTTTTTTATTTATTTGTCACATTGGTAACACTTTACAATGTGTATTAGTTAATGCATTTACTAACATAAATTAATCATGATCAACACTTGTACAACATTTATTAATCATAATTGAACATTTACTAATGCATTATTAACATCCAAGTCCATGCTTGTTAACATTAGTTAATGCACCATGAGTTAACATGAACTAACAATGAACTACTGTATTTTCATTAACTAACGTTTATTAACATGAACAAATACTGTAGTAGATGTATTGTTCATTGTTTGTTCATGTTAGTAAATGCATTAACTAATGAACCTTGTTGTAAAGTGTGACCATTACATTTAACGAAACGCTTCTAAAATGTCTATTAATTCATGAATGTCAATTTCCAAAATGTTTAATTATCTATTATTTCACTTGTTTAGCTTACATGGTTAATGTAAGGGTGCTTTCACACCTGTGAATCGATTCAGTTGTTCTGAAACAGAGATTACAATTGTTACATTGTTGCTCTTTGCTCTTGGAGCGGTTCGCTTTCACACTGCAAAGTTTCTAATCGGACCAAAAGAGCTAAAACAAGTCACGTGCGAGTAAACTCTCCTTACATTGGTCAGTGTCAGGGTTTATTTTGCAGCGTCCCGCTAAGCTGTCAGGAGAGGTGGTGGTTTGGTGGTGATTGACAGGGTGCGCGCGCACGACGTGTCTGAGGAGAGACGCGGTGGGGAGGGGTGAGAAGGGTGCGCGACGATGCCTATTTGAGGACCTGGAGGGAGACGCGAGATTACCGGGAGATCATCACTTGTTTGCGGGCATCCGGAGACTCGCGAAACTTCCCGCCATACTCATAATTCTCTCTTCATATAGCCGTATGCCTATTACATATCCATAAAACACTGTGATACAACCGCGCTCGGATCGGATCGCTTTCTCACTACAATCGAACCGCTCCAGGGTTCGTTTCAATCGAGCCGAGACCACCTCATTCAAGCGATCTCGGAGCGATTACTTTGGCGCGGAACAGAGCGCGATTGCCCTGTTCACATATGCCAAACGAACCGCGCTAACTGGGCAAACGAGATACGTTCCGAAACAAAAGTGTAGGTGTGAAAGCACCCTAAGTGACTTATGATACACATACTGTATAGCAATTCCTGCCATGGGACCTGACAGTCCTAATTTGAACCCTTTGTATTTTTAAGTATTTTATGTCTTTGGTGTTGCTCTCTTTTTCTCAGAACAGATCTTATTTTAAAAGTAATAAAAGTAATACATTCCAGATTTATTAGTCATGTTAATTATATTTGTTAGATTTTCAGCACACAAAAACTGATAAACTATGTTGTAACTTATAGGTATTAATTAGGGGCCTTCACATCTCTGGGAGGGGCCTAAAAGGCCATTTACCTTGCTTATGGTTAACTCCACCCCTGCATATAAGCACTCTCTATTAAGTTTCTCTTTTAATGTCGGCATGTTGTGTTGTGTGTTGTTAGGCGGCCCTCATGATCTCGCTCATACTGAAGTATTATGCAGACCCTGTCACAGTAGTGCCCAGTAAATGGATCGCTCCATTAGAGAGACTAGTCGCCTTTCCTTCTGGAGTTGCAGGTATGTCTCAGTCTGTCTCTCCTGGGCCCGGTTTTTCAAAGTAATCCACTAGGATTTTGGATAAGGGATTGGATCAAATCTTGAAAATGGGTTTTTCAAAAGAAAAAACGGATTACATAATCGGATTAGATCACGTTATTCAATCTTGGTTTTGATCCGGATCAAACCTTTAGTTTGGGTTTTTCAGACCTTTTTTGTAGGATCTGGATCACTTTGATTAAAAAAAACCTGTATTAAACTGATCCCATCAGAAGGGTGGATTTAGCGTGGATTTCATGCCTAAAATGTAATGAAAACTTTAAAAAATGCTGTGAAAATGGACCAAAAACAATCATTTTTATTTAGTCTCTAATTGATATATATATTCATCACAATGGAAAACATTTTTCTTTTTAGAATATTTATTAGTGATGCATGCATTGATTGCAGAATGAACAAAAAATGCAAAGAATGGCAATGACTGATTTTTTAAACTCTTTAAACAATTGCAAAAAGAGACTGAAAGGGCAGAAGCACAGCTTCGTCTGCAGAGGAACAACTAACTCTGACCAAACTGCAGCAAACCAAGGCCAAGGACTTGAGATCCGCCTCCTAAAGGCTACGCTCAGACAAGCTGCTCTCCACATCAGATGAGGAAGTCTGAGATTATTGTGGAGTTTTTGACATTAAGTCTTTTTTTTATTTACATCTATATTTGAAACTTGTTATAAATATCCTCAATGTACAGTGTTGTAGGTCTCAGATGAGTGGACTGCTGGAAGAGGATGGGGTGGGCTTTTTCTTGTTTTTATTATTTATTATTATTATTAATTTAATATTTATTAAGTTTTCATTTAAAAAAAAAAAAAAGTTATATTGACCCCACGCTGGCTATTCTACTTGTCGCTCTTTACATATCTATAGTTCTACATTGTGATTTCCTATCCTGTTTGAGCACTGGTAATCCAGATTTAGTGATCCTGAAAAGTTCCTATCCGGATCAGTTTGATCCAATTCGATGTTGCTTTGAAAAACTGGCTTAAAAAGTACACTGGATTACCTGATCACGGATCGCAAAAACAGAATTACTAAATCTGGATCAATTTCATCCGGATTAAACCTTTTGAAAAACCGGGCCTTGGTGTTTAATTGGGAGGAAACTGATTTTATAATATATTAATGTGTGAAGTATTATACATCACCTTTTGCTGCTTTTATCTCAGGTGGTGTTGGAATCACATGCTGGCTTGTTGTATGTAACAAAGTGGTGGCCCTCATTCTACAAGCTGTCAGTTAAGCGACAGTGTCAACATAAATGCACCATGCCTGATTTTCCATACAACAACATATGCTCATGAATGGCCTAAACTCAGTGAGTTGTTTTAAAAGGAAAAAGAAAAAGTCATTTACTGTTCCGTTCAATGGTTCATGTCTTGTGTTTTTAGTCTTCAGTTGTTGATTAATGGCATTTAAATGTCATAATTCACTAGCTAACTAAAGTAAATATAAACAGTGCATTCCTAACAAATCACAGAGTAGTGATTGAGTCTTTATAATGTCATTTTATTTTTGTGACCAGCAAAACGTTTTGTTTTTATTTATTAATTGTACCATAAATGTGTATTTGGGGTTGTTTTGGTGTTCCAGAGTTTTTTGTCAGTGTTATAAATCTATTTATTGATTTTGTTTTTTGAAGAACGATGTCCTTACATCAATAAATATGTGAATGAAAAATTACGTACAGAATTTTGTCATTTCATTTCTTTTACAATACCGAGAAAAGTATTTGGAAATGCCTGGATGATTACTCATTTACGGTGGCGTAAAGTAACAAATTACAAATACTCAAACTACTGTGATTGACAAGTTTTTCTCAGGAATTGTACTTTACTAGATACTTTTAAAAATGTGCACTTTTACTTTCCTTTGAGTACATTTTTGAGCACATCACCTTAATATTCTTAATGCATCTTCCAAACCACGTATTTTCTTTGTTTGATGCCAGATTTTAAAGAGTAGATTTTATCCATGGGTTTGTTTCTTTTATTGATTTTTCAGTCACTATTTTTTCTTGTCTATGAGGATTAGAAACATCAATCCTGTAATTCCTGTCCAATCTAATTGCACCGAAGGTAAATCGCATCATAATGAACTTCCTCTAGACATTGGTGATTTTATAATTGCAGCAAACTGTTTGGAAGCATTAAAAATGTCCAAGAAGATGTCCAAAATCTTTAAAACTTGACTAAGAGACTGTTTAGTTGCATGTCACTTGATAAGAAGATGTTGACGGATGTTTACTGTATTGTTTGCTGTATTATAGAAACAGGTGTGAACCTTTCCAAATCACGGCCAATCAACTGAATTTACCACAGGTGTTTTCCAATTAAATTGTAGTAAACTCTGCATGATAGGAATGTCATGGCACAGGCTATGAATATTTATGTAAATGTGATTTATTAAGTTTTAAAAAACTTCTTTCATGTTGTCATTATGATGTATTGTTTGTCATAGTTTTAAGGAAAATTAATTAATGTAAAATGTGAAGCACAAAGAAGACTTTCTGGATGCACTGTACAACTATTTTGCTACTAGTCAATTATTCTGACATTTTAGAAGTGATCAAAAGACAATTTGAAAGGGCCCATTCACTGTTTTGTACACTGTAAAAAAAAAATCTGTAATTTTATATCCGGCAGCTGGGGTACAAAAATTTACTGTAAGATAATGGATATTAAATTACAGAAATTTTCCAGAAATTTTAATTTAAGGAAATTTCTGTAATTAAATATCTGTTTTTACGGTATGTTTCTGTAATTTAACAGCCGTTATTTAGCTTTTTTTCAGCACCCCAGCTGCCGGAAATAAACCGTAAAATTATGAAGTTTTTGTACAGTGTACTGCGTATAATATTTACTTTTTTGCCTTATACATTGTTAAAATGTGTCCCTGTATGCTTTACCCCAGTTTGTGGTTAAAAAGTTGTTACTTTTGTGCAATCCTGCGTATCATATTTTATGTACTGCAAAAAATAAATCCGTAAAATTTATGGTAAAAATGGCAGCTGTGGTTGCCAGTATTTTACCATTATAAACACGGTAAAAACTGTAAAAGTAATATCTAATTTTTACAGTAAACTACCGTATTTCGTTACTTTATTCACTAAATTGTCTTTACCAACATTTACACACTTTGTTACACAGATAAGCACGTTATCATGGCCATATGCAGGTGGTGATGGGAAATTTGTGATAATAATGAACAACTGCTCATCACTATCAACTTTTTCCCCACAAGCAGAAAAGTGTGCCAGTGTATGGAAGGTGCTCAGTGTCATTCACGCAGCTACTAAACACAAGTATGGCAACACGCATAAAATTAAATTCATGAAATAAACATTGTTTATCAACATTAGATGTAACATAAATCTCTAATTTAACTGATGGGGAAACAACTAAAAAGATCCATATTAATGTCAACAAAATGCATAAAAAGTTATGTGCCATGCAGGGAATTCTGGGAAAGTCAATTTACGGTTATTCGCCGTATATATTAAGGAAACACACTGTTAACCAGGTTACGGATTTTTACCGTAGCATTTTTACAGTTTTTTACCGTTGAAATCACGGACATTTTTTACAGTGTAGTTTTAACATATTTTTAACAAGAATTATTGCATGCTTTGGTCATATTTTTAGTCCACTTTACCTCAAATTATTAAAAAAAGGTAAACTGACCATAGAAATTTCCCAGAGAAATTCAATTTGATAAACTTTTGAATCATATAATGTAAATATACAGAAATACAGGCTTGTGCTGCCTTTTAACATTACCGTATAATATTCTTTTATTTTGAGTTATGGTTTTTTACTGGTCTGTCTACATAAAAAAGCATAGTGTCAGTTCAGTTCACTTAAACATTTTCTTCACTGTTGTCCAGATTTTACTAAATTGAATTCAACATTTCTGTGGAATCCTGCTAAATGAAATATTTGTCTATAATCCTTTGCACTATACTAATAAATTACATTTGCCTGCGTGAAGGTTTGACCTATTTTTGGTGATCACGAGTGTAAACAATCAGTGTAAATCAGTCGACCATAAGACAAGGCAGGTCTGTCTTGTTTGCGGAATTTGGGAAAGGTGCTTGGAAAATAGGTCACAACATATTCACGACTCAATAACCTGTCATAGCTTATTAAAGTTTCATCACTGATGCTAACATGAGCTGACTGAAGCACCGTCCCTAGTGATCTACTACAGAAGACTTGAGCTTTTCTGTGATGGTTACAATGGCAGGCGAGCCACTTAAATAAACATTAAAATATTGAAAATATTGCCTTCAATAGATTTATTATTAGAATTTTTGTAGGTGGGCGTCACGGTGGCGCAGTGGGTAGCACAATTGCCCCACTGCAAAAAGGTAGCTGGTTTGAGCCCCGGCTGGGTCAGCTGGCATTTCTGTGTGGAGTTTGCATGTTCTCCTCCGGGAAAAGAAATTTAATGAGTGTTAACCCTTCGACTGCCTGTGGTTATTTATGCCCCCTGGGATTTACGCCCAAAAGAAAATGAATGAATGTTAACCCTTTGACTGCCCGCTTCACCAAACGGTTGACCATGTTTTTACTGTTTTTTTTTTTTTTTTAACTTTTGTTTTTTATTCGTTTTAACATAACGGAACAAACAGATCACCAGAGGCATCACATACAATTATTACATTCTTCTTATACAGTCGTTTTTATAGTACAGGTTACTCTCCCATTAGCCCCCACCCTAACCCGTCAGTAAAAGGTACTGTGTTATAAGCATGAACACCAACATAGTTTCCTTCAAGTCCATATGATTCAGTCTTTTACAATCTGTAATGTGCGGTCCAAACAAAATATTTCACATATATAATATACATATATATGTACATATATTGAAAAAATAATAAAAATAAAAAATATAAATAAATATAAATAAGGGGAGGAGGGGGGTTCGCACTCATTGCAAAGCATTTCCTAGCAAATTATATATTTTCTATATTCTTATATATAAACCATTTTGACCAATTTTTATAGCATTTATCCATGTTTAGTCTTAAAGAAAAGGTGAGTTTCTCCATTTCAAACATATTATCTACAATTGTTATCCACTCATCCTTTGTTGGTGGAATCTCTTCCAACCATTTCTTGGTTATTGCTTTTTTACTAGCAACTAATAGTATTTTGAGAAGGTATTTGTCTTGTGCATTAAAATCGGTTTGTGTTTTTACTGTTTTAAATAATGACTTACACAGCATTGTTGGTTTACAAAAAAAAAAAAAATCAAACAAACATCCTCTTGCATAATTACACTGTTGCACAATTACACTTGATTTTGGTTGCACTGCAGCAAGCTATTGCTGGAGTTCAACATTAAATGAGCTGCAGACAGGGGCGGACTGGGACAAAAATTCAGCCCTGGCACTGTGGCCACACCAGCCCACATTACCACACTGACACAGCCCCAATCACGGACAAGCACATTCACTACTTATATTCGTGTACAGATGGTGAAATAATATAAGCAGTACCATAAGTAATATATATCTAAACATTTAATTTATGTGACTGGAACAAAAACAACCTGTTTATAGCAAATTAATACATACAGTAAAATATATTACTTGTGATATGGAGTAACCTGTGAATGTGTATTACAAACACACACCTTTACACACACACATCTTGACTCACAAATGGACATGCAACACTTTAGCATACTTTTATTCACAAATAACTATTTATGTCATTCTCTGCAGTGTTGCCATTCTCTGCACCCCTACTTAAGGTTTAATTACATATTGTAACCTGTGCATGTATTTAATGTTTTACTTTAGACCAGGGGTCACGAATCTCGGTCCTGGAGGGCCAGTGTCCCTGCAGGGTTTAGCTCCAACTTGCCTCAACACACCTGCTTGGATGATTCAAGTATACCTAGTAACCTTGATTAGCTTGTTCAGGTGTGTTTGATTACGGTTGGAGCTAAAATCTGCAGGACATCGGCCCTGCAGGAACAAGTTTGGTGACCCCTGCTTTAGAGACTAGCTATGTATTCAGAGTTCACAAATGCCAGTATTATGGCTATAGCTATAGTTTTTTTTTTGCATGTTAGACTACATTGCTAGTACAGTAGCATACTGCAGTTTGTATACCCTAAATCTCACATTATAATGACAATTTAAAATGTACGGGAGTTCTAAGCTTACTGTTAAGCACAGTGTAGGTACCTGTCATAAACTGTCAGAAGGAGTGTGAATGGCGTCAATATGACCTAGTGTATGTTAGTGTAATGACAAAGTATATTTTCTGTTTTCTTCTTACCTCCTCTAAAGTGCTACTGTTCTCCAATGCATCGGACGAATTTAAACTTTTCAAAAATATTTCAGAAAACTTTATGCATTTGGCAGCGTCTGATTTTAGAGCCCTTTTTTTGCTTTTTCTGAGCTTTTTGGTAGCCAAGCCAGCCAGCTATCACAGATTGGGCCAAATGCTTAACATTTACTATTAATATTGCTATTATTACCATCATCATCGTCATCATAATATTCACATCTTGCTTGGGATAAAAGCTTCCTGCATGTAAAAGCAGAACATATAATAATAAAATAAAAATAATAATAATAAAAAACAGACCGGCCCACATTTTAAAAAATGGTCCAGCCAGATGGCCAGTCCGCCCCTGGCTGCAGACACACACCTGACTAGTATGAGTAGAATGGGTGAGATGAACTACGGAAGCAGTGGGAAAAAAACAATGTGAGGAAGGGAAGAAAAAAACTCAACTGTTTCTAAATGCATTCTATGCATATTTTAGGTTATACATATATTCATCACAATAGAGTGTGTGTATATACACACACACACACACACACACATATATATATATATATATATTCGCCCATGTTTCTATGGAGGATGAGATAGAACTCAGATTTCATTCAAAATATCTTAATTTGTGTCCAGGATGAAGGTTTTAAGGGGATTGACATGAGGGTGACAAACTAAGAGCATTTTTATTTTTGGGTGAACTAAGCCTGTTAGAAGACCTATAGGCCCCCCAGTCAGGGCCCAGGACAACATTCCTGCTTGTGTCCCACGACAACAGCCTATGGCAAACCGTTTTGACTTTTATTCATTCTCAGGATGAATGAATTCTTAATATTGACAAACTTATATCAACAACTGAAACGATATCAAGAATGCTGATTGTTGTTACATTTCAAGTTGTAATATTAGTTTCTTGATATCAAAAGTTTAATTCATATACTAAAACTAAATGTGAAAATGGCTTGCCATAGCAGCCCTGTTCAAAACAGTAAAAACACAAATCTATTAAAGTGGATTGAAAATAAAACAATTGTCACTAAAAACTTGTGAAATAATTGTGTTGATTCAGCTCGTTTTAAATAAGTAGTTTGAACAAACAGGAAAAATCTTTTTAAATGATATACAGTTGAAGTCAGAATTATTACCCAACTTTGAATTTTTTCTTGTTTAAATAAGCATTTTTTTTCTCTCGATAGTCTACAGAACAAACCATCATTATACAATAACTTGCTTGATTACCCCAACCTGCCTAGTTTATCTAACATAGTTAAGCCTTTAAATGTCAATTTAAGCTGTACAGAAGTGTCTTGAAAAATATCCAGTAAAATGTTATTTACTGTCATCATGGCAAAGATGAAATAAATCAGTAATTAGAAATGAATTATTAAAACTATTAGGTTTAGAAATGTGTTGAAAATGCAGTTAAAAAGAATTTGGGAAAAAAATAAAAGGGGCAAAAATTCAAGAGGGCTAAAAATTTTGACTTCAACTGTATAACTGTCTAACTGTGCAACTTTTTATGTTAATAGGGAAATCCAAATCTAATAAAATGCATGTTATTAATGGTGATAATTATTTGCATTTTTTTCACTATCATCTTACCTGGGGTTTTGTAAAAGTAGCCTACCAACATCCAGAAAACCGAACCCTAAACTGAAAAAAAAAAAAGAAGATTTATTGGATTTTTTTTTTTTTTTATCAGGTAGGCTGACCGGTTGCAAAGAGTTTATGGGCTGAATTTAAACAATCAAATGAAGTAAAACATTATTACATTTCATTTGTTTGTTTAGATTCAGCCAATATAATTTGATGCCATCCAGTTATATTTAAAAAAATTAGTAAATCCAAATGAATCATTTTTGTGATTCTCTTCCATTCCTCTGTGGACCGTAGCTCCAGTTCTGGATTGCTTTTCGGGTTCCAGTGAACTGTTTTTTTTAATTTGCCCTTGGGTTTTAAATTTATTTAGACAACTTTCTGAGCTTTACTCAAACTGAATGCTGACTTTTGATGTTTATTTCAATTTTTTGACAAGCTTATTTTAAAATAAACCTTTATTTCATACATTTGTATACCTTGCTTTATTTAAGTACATTTTGAAGGTGGATTTTGTACCAGACTAGGTGTGTTTACTGTTTCATTGAGTTGGTATCGTGCTTTGGGCTTTTCTTATAGATTTAAAAACTTCAATAGAGCAATAATCTGGAGAGATCTAATAATTAAAATCAGGGCCCTTCCACAAACTAAGAAAAGGGCGCAACACAATTTCCAATTTTTAGTTTTCAAGTTTCTGAAAAAAAGCACCTATGTCCATACATGCAGGTCGTTAACTAACTTTAGCAGCTCTTGATGTGGACAGACAGCTGAAATTGCCAATCACTCAGACGGTGCTGGGACAAACGCACCAATCCCGCCACATGATGCTGATGCACCGGGGACAAAAATAGACAGAGTCGGGGCTGCTGCGCCGTGTGCTTTCCAGTCAAAGCGAGGAGGATCGCTGTGTCTTTAAATACCCTTTTTACAGCTCATTTAATATCGCTTATCCACAAAATGGTCATTAAAGTCTTCCTGGCATCCTCCTCGGGATCGACGGCGGTAAGAAACAGGGACAGCAAGTGTTTTTTTGTTCAGTCATTCAACAGGTCACTGAGCTGAGGCGCGTTGATTCGGCTTCTGTTTTATACAGATCGCGTTATGACTCGATTGTTCAAATGCTCATTTGCAGTAATAAGCAATCGATGTAGCTGGTAGAAAGTTAGAAACAAAATAGTGTTAACTTCGGGACTGTTTAAATACTCCTGAGTGACCTAATAACAGTTGCAGCTCGGCCAGTTTCCTTAAATATCTCTGAGATCACATTCCAGGCTGCAGAAGCGATTGCTTTAAACATGAAACTTTCAGGATTTACTCATTACGCTGACGAATGAGAAGTGTTGTTTATCGAGTTTGTGCTTGGTTTTAAGAAAACACGAGCAAAACTAATAATTCTGATCATTTAACTTCTTAAGCTAGGCTACTTTGATATGTTTAACAAAGGGGAGTGCTAATAAATTAAGTTGTTAAGGAATTCACAATTTCCTAAAGCTTTAAATGTACTGGAAAGTGCTCGTAAATCCTAGCTTAAATTAGATTGTAACATTAAGAAAACATGGCCATAATGTACACTTTTTCCAACATTTGTATTTTTTTTTCAAAAATGTTAATAATACATTATTACTATTTTGCATGACTATAATGCGATTTTAATTTTTATATTATTTCATGAACTATAAACATCAATTTATCGTTAAATTATATTTTGATGTAATCAATATACTTATTTAACAATACTAAAGATTCTGATCATTGAACATTTTTTATCTCATGTTTTAACATGTAAGAAAAGTGCAAATATTTAAAGTATTTTAGGCATGAATCTTTCCCTAATTTCTAAGTTCTGGAAAATGCTGGTAAATCCTATCCCAAATTAACTTATACATTTCAGAAAACATGGACATGATGTACACTTAGCCAACATAACATTTTGCTCAAATATTAGTCGTTAGATGTTACTATTTTAGTCAATGACTAAAATACTATTGTTATTTTTATATCAGTGTATATTATTTTCTGAATTATAAACATCAAATTATAAACGTCAAAACCTCCTTAAATCATATTTTGCTGTAATCAGTGTACTTATTATACTATACTATTGAATGATTCTGATCATTTAACTCGTTTTATCTCATGGTTTAACTTGTTTGAAAGTCCAAATAATTAAGTATGTTAGAAATGAATCTTTTCCTAATGTCTGGAAAGTGCTGGTAAATTCTACCCCAAATTAACTTGTACAGTTCAGAAAACATAGACATGATGTACACTTAGCCAACATAACATCTTGCTCAAATATTAGTCCATAGATGTTACTAGTCACTTACTAAAATACTTTTTTTTATTTCTATATCTATTGTTTTATGTATTATAAACATCAAATTATAAACGTCAAAACCTTCTTAAATCATATTTTGCTGTAATCAATGTACTTAGCTTTACAATACTAATGATTCTGATCATTTAACTAATTTTATCTCATTATTTAACGTGTTAGAAAAGTGCAAATAATTAAAGTATTTTAGGAATAAATCTTTTACTAATGTCTTAATTCTGGAAAGTGCTGGTAAAACCTACCTCAAATTAAGTAATAGAATTCAGAAAACATGGACATGATGTACACTTAGCCAACATAACATTTTGCTCAAATATTAGTCTATAGATATTACTTTTTTAGTCAATGACTATAACACTATTGTTATTTTTATATCAGTGTATATTATTTCATTAATTATAAACGTCAAAACCTCCTTAAATCATATTTTGCTGTAATCAATCTACTTATTATTCAATACTATTGAATGATTTTGATCATTTAGCTTGTTTTATCTCATGGTTTAACTTGTTAGAAAGTGCAAATAATTATGTATGTTAGAAATGAATCTTTCCCTAATGTCTAAGTTCTGGAAAGTGCTGGTAAATCATACCGCAAATTAACTTATACAGTTCAGAAAACATGGACATGATGTACACTTAGCCAACATGACATTTTGCTCAAATATTAGTCTATAGATATTACTTTTTTAGTCAATGACTATAACACTATTGTTATTTTTATATCAGTGTATATTATTTCATTAATTATAAACGTCAAAACCTCCTTAAATCATATTTTGCTGTAATCAATCTACTTATTATTCAATACTATTGAATGATTTTGATCATTTAGCTTGTTTTATCTCATGGTTTAACTTGTTAGAAAGTGCAAATAATTATGTATGTTAGAAATGAATCTTTCCCTAATGTCTAAGTTCTGGAAAGTGCTGGTAAATCATACCGAAAATTAACTTATACAGTTCAGAAAACATGGACATGATGTACACTTAGCCAACATGACATTTTGCTCAAATATTAGTCTATAGATGTTACTAATCACTTACTAAAATACTTTTTTATTTCTATATCTATTGTTTTCTGAATTATAAACATACAATTTTAAATGTCAAAACCTTCTTAAATCATATTTTGCTGTAATCAATGTAATTTTTATACAATGATTCTGATCATTTAACTTTGTTTTAATTCGTGGTTCACATATCAGAGCAGTGCAAATATTTAAAGTATTTTAGGAATGAATCTTTTCCTAATGTCTAAATTCCGGAAAGTGCTGGTAAATCCTACTGCAAATTACGTAATACAAATTAGAAAACATGAGCATGATGTTCACTTATCTAACATAACATTTATACAAATATTAGTCTATAGATGTTACTATTTTATTTACTGACTATAATAATATTTTTTAAAGCTGTTGTTTTCTGAATATAAACATCAAGTTATGAATATCTACACCAAAATTCATATGTTGCAATAATCTATATAATACGGTGGCTGAGAGAGTTTAACACGCTGCAATTTAAGAAAGCACATGCAATTACAAAAAACACCAGCAAATAAAGAAACGATCTTCATCCGTTTGACAACACACGTTGCCAATTCTCACAACACAAACAACTGAAGAAGCGCGCAGCAATTGGTCACAACACAAACAACTTAATAAACATGCAGCAATTAGTCATGACATTTGCAAATATCCACATAACACAACAGGAATGTTTTAAGGGGACCCTGAGATATGGATGTGTTATTATGTTGTGTAATCGGGATACGAAACGAAAAACAACTCCTCTTTCAAAGACCACCAATCAGTTCACAGAGCAACAGTCATGACATAATAACACATCCATATCTCAGCAGGGTACGTCGTGGTTTGGTTTGTGTTGTGACCAATTGATGCATGTTTTTTTAAGTTGTTTGTGTTGTGACCAATTGCTGCATGTTTCTTAAAATATTTGTGTTGTGACCAATTGCTGCATGTTTTTTAAGTTGTTTGTGTTGTGACCAATTGCTGCTTGTTTCTTAAAATATTTGTGTTGTGACCAATTGCTGCATGTTTTTTTAAGTTGTTTGTGTTGTGACCAATTGCTGCATGTTTCTTAAAATATTTGTGTTGTGACCATTTGCTGCATGTTTTTTTAAAGTTGTTTGTGTTGTGACCAATTGCTGCTTGTTTCTTAAAATATTTGTGTTGTGACCAATTGCTGCATGTTTTTTTAAGTTGTTTGTGTTGTGACCAATTGCTGCATGTTTTTTAAGTTGTTTGTGTTGTGACCAATTGCTGCATGTTTTTTTAAGTTGTTTGTGTTGTGACCAATTGCTGCTTGTTTCTTAAAATATTTGTGTTGTGACCAATTGCTGCATGTTTTTTTAAGTTGTTTGTGTTGTGACCAATTGCTGCATGTTTTTTAAGTTGTTTGTGTTGTGACCAATTGCTGCATGTTGTTTTAAGTTGTTTGTGTTGTGACCAATTGCTGCTTGTTTCTTAAAATATTTGTGTTGTGACCAATTGCTGCATGTTTTTTTAAAGTTGTTTGTGTTGTGACCAATTGCTGCATGTTTTTTAAGTTGTTTGTGTTGTGACCAATTGCTGCATGTTTTTTTAAGTTGTTTGTGTTGTGACCAATTGCTGCTTGTTTCTTAAAATATTTGTGTTGTGACCAATTGCTGCATGTTTTTAAGTTGTTTGTGTTGTGACCAATTGCTGCATGTTTTTTTAAGTTGTTTGTGTTGTGACCAATTGCTGCTTGTTTCTTAAAATATTTGTGTTGTGACCAATTGCTGCATGTTTTTTTAAAGTTGTTTGTGTTGTGACCAATTGCTGCATGTTTTTTAAGTTGTTTGTGTTGTGACCAATTGCTGCATGTTTCTTAAAATATTTGTGTTGTGACCAATTGCTGCTTGTTTCTTAAAATATTTGTGTTGTGACCAATTGCTGCATGTTTTTTTAAGTTGTTTGTGTTGTGACCAATTGCTGCTTGTTTCTTAAAATATTTGTGTTGTGACCATTTGCTGCATGTTTTTTAAAGTTGTTTGTGTTGTGACCAATTGCTGCATGTTTCTTAAAATATTTGTGTTGTGACCAATTGCTGCATGTTTTTAAGTTGTTTGTGTTGTGACCAATTGCTGCATGTTTTTTAAAGTTGTTTGTGTTGTGACCAGTTGCTGCATGTTTCTTAAAATATTTGTGTTGTGACCAATTGCTGCATGTTTTTTAAGTTGTTTGTGTTGTGACCAATTGGTGCTTGTTTCTTAAAATATTTGTGTTGTGACCAATTGCTGCATGTTTTTTTAAGTTGTTTGTGTTGTGACCAATTGCTGCATGTTTTTTTAAGTTGTTTGTGTTGTGACCAATTGCTGCTTGTTTCTTAAAATATTTGTGTTGTGACCAATTGATGCATGTTTTTTTAAGGTGTTTGTGTTGTGACCAATTGCTGCATGTTTCCTAAAATATTTGTGTTGTGACCAATTGATGCATGTTTTTTTAAGTTGTTTGTGTTGTGACCAATTGCTGCATGTTTCTTAAAATATTTGTGTTGTGACCAATTGATGCATGTTTTTTTAAGTTGTTTGTGTTGTGACCAATTGCTGCATGTTTCTTAAAATATTTGTGTTGTGACCAATTGCTGCATGTTTTTTTAAGTTGTTTGTGTTGTGACCAATTGCTGCATGTTTTTTAAGTTGTTTGTGTTGTGACCAATTGCTGCATGTTTTTTTAAGTTGTTTGTGTTGTGACCAATTGCTGCTTGTTTCTTAAAATATTTGTGTTGTGACCAATTGCTGCATGTTTTTTTAAGTTGTTTGTGTTGTGACCAATTGCTGCATGTTTTTTAAGTTGTTTGTGTTGTGACCAATTGCTGCATGTTGTTTTAAGTTGTTTGTGTTGTGACCAATTGCTGCTTGTTTCTTAAAATATTTGTGTTGTGACCAATTGATGCATGTTTTTTTAAGTTGTTTGTGTTGTGACCAATTGCTGCATGTTTCCTAAAATATTTGTGTTGTGACCAATTGATGCATGTTTTTTTTTAAGTTGTTTGTGTTGTGACCAATTGCTGCTTGTTTCTTAAAATATTTGTGTTGTGACCAATTGCTGCATGTTTTTTAAAGTTGTTTGTGTTTTGACCAATTGCTGCATGTTTCTTAAGTTGTTTGTGTTGTGACCTATTGCTTCTTTAGTTGTTTTTGTTGTAAGAATTTGCAACACGTGTGCTGTCAAATTGATGAGGATCGTTTCTTTATGTGCTGGTGTTTTTTGTAATTGCATGTGCTTTCTTAAATTGCAGCGCATTAAACTCTCTCGGCCATCATAATATAATGCAGTTTAAGCATAAGAGGTCTATTTCAAAGCAACTTTGTAGAAGAGAAAAGTTGAAGATTGTAACATTTGGTGCATAATGTACAAAATATGTTACACAAAATCCCTTTAAAAAGTGTTACAAATTTGCCCCTGTGCATTTGACTTGAATAAACACATTGGACATAAATAGCCAGCAACTATTCTGAGAAAAACAACAACAACAGCAAAAAGGCTTGGCGACAAATTGGTAAAATGATTAAAAAATATTAATTAAGGTATAAAGGTTTAAAAATAGCAATTAATTTGTATTTAAATATGTCTGAGAGGATTTCAGGAGGATTTTTGTTAGCTAGATAAACTGTTGTTACTCTAAATGACATTTTAATCATATATTTTACAGAAAACATTGTTTGACTTTGAACATTGAAGTCTTTAATTGGTGATTAAATAGATGTTTATCACACTTGTGTTGTTTTGATGCTTTAAATTCTTTTTTCATCTTTGACCTATTTATTTTTTTAAAATGCTTTTTTAAAAATGTACCTACTACCATTCGCATTTTAGGAGTTTGTAATGTTTTGAATTGAAAAAAGTAAGTTCTTGGACTCATTAATCTCTTATAACCAATGCCACAGATCAAAAAGAAGCAGCAAGATGTTGTCGGCTTTCTTGAGGCTCTTAAAATCGATTACGCACAGCTTGACATTGCTTCAAATGAGGATAACCGAGCGTGGATGAGGGAAAATGTTCCCGGAGAAAAGAAGCCCACCAATGGAATTCCTCTTCCTCCACAGATTTTCAACGAGGAGATGTATTGTGGGGTAAGAGCCGGCTACAGTAGAGCGTTTCATAAAATAACTTTTCTAAAAGTTGCAATAACATATCAAAGTGGTAAAAATAAGTTCAAATAAATAAACTTCTCCCTTAAACCTCTTCAAAAACATAGTGCAAGCAAATGTACACAAAAATAGGATTATACAAACATTATTTACCAGTTTCCCAAAACTAGAACAGTTTCAAATTTTAAGAATTTTGTTGACAGTGACAGATATAGATTCACACTCTACTGTGCTTAAGTAGTGTTTATAACTTGTATTGACTACATTATTTTAAAGATACGTTTAACAGAAATGTTAACGTTCCCTAAACACAGCCTGAACTTTCACAGTTGATGTTGTTTTGCTACTTTAATGCTAATAGTTGATAGTTTCTTATCCTGATTTGCAGGACTACGACACATTCTTTGATGCTAAAGAGGACAACACAGTCTATGAATTTTTGGGTCTGACTCCTCCACCTGGATCTAAGGTTGTATTTGTGTGTGTGTGTGTGTGTGTGTGTACGTGTTTGTTTTCTCTATTGACATGAAACTATTTTGAATCCAAAAATCCTTATTATTAGCGACCTCAGTGGCCATTAAATGAACTGTTGACAAAAACTTATTGAGAATACCCAGGCTCATTCTGAAAACATACCATTGTATACAATTCTGGAGACCGGGTAATAAGTCCCAGGAGGTAAGTTTTTTTTGCCGTTTTTGTTTTCGCAAATCCACGGGAAGCCGTTGTGTACACTTTTGAGATCTTAAATTTCTCTCGCAAGTGTCATTCGCGCCTGCTGTTCTCACATAAACCCACCAGAGGTCGCTGTTGACTGACTGTGTGACTGACAGACTGACTGACCGACCTATCTACTGACCCACCCTCCTCCTTCCCTAAACCCAACCAATTTTATTGATTGACCCGCCCACCCACTTACCTAAACCCAACCAACAATTTTCAAAAGCAATCCAGAAAAAGAAAAGCGCTTGTCTGATTTTTACCACGTTTTCAGATTTTGTTATTTACTTGTTTATTTTATTTTTTGGATTCAGGTTTTGTCTTGCCTGCATTCTGGAACCATTCTTTATGACACTTAAACCCCGTCGTCGTGGTCAACTCCATTCTGCGTCTCAAGTCTGCTAACATACATGTCGAGCTATCTAGACAAACTGGTTACAGTGGGTAAGCCGTCCATATGGAGGTAGGCGGTCGGCTGGTATCGCGAAAAGGACCAGTGTCATACCGCCCCATAGAGTTTGTTTAAAAAATAAAATGCAGCCAAACATAGCTCTGGCTCCATGATTTGCGGTCTCCAGAAACGTATATAGGACTACGTTTTCAGAATGAGCCTATGTTGGAGAATACAGTACATTTGCTACATTATACTGTTAATGAACATCTAGAAGTTAATGAGCACAAGCATTACTTTTGTGTTTCAGAGAGTGTTAGAGTTTCTTGTAAATGTCACATCACTTTGATTTTCTCTACAAAAAGTACATACAAATCTACATCAAAGTCTACAGGCTTTGAAAAACAACTCAGGAGCACAGGGAAGTTTTGTTACAAACCTTTCACGAGTTGTAATTTGGTCAATATGGCTAGGAGCTATAATCTCATTCTGGTGTAATAATCAAGGAACTTTGCAGTCATACCTAGCTGGGAACTATTTTCAGGCACTATGGATGAATTACCGGTTGGCAGTGGTATAAAGTAACTAATTACAAATACTCAAATTACTGTAATTGAGTAGTTTTTCTCAGGAATTGTAATTTAGTAAGTAGTTTTAAAAATGCGTAATTTTACTTTCCCTAGAGTACATTTTTAGTGCAGTACTCAGTACTTTAACTACTTTTCTTCAACCTGCAGTTACTACTTTATTTTTTCTTGTCTATGGAGATTAGGAAAATCAGTCCTGTGAATCCTGTCCAATCAAATCTCACATAGAAGGTAAATCGCATCATAATGAACTACCTCAAAATAGGGTTATCAAAAGAAATATATTAATGCAATTCAAATATATAACTTATGAACTGATGTTTACTTTAAACTGATTATAAATAAATATTTATATTGTTCAATTATAATGTTTAAAATATTTTTTATGGCTAAAAAGTATCGGTTCAGGCACCATTTTGGCACCGGTACCGTTTTTAAAGTATCGATTTAACACCGGTATTGAAATAGCCCTAAACGATATCCAACTCTACCTCAAAACTTGTGCGCTTTATAATTGCAGCAAACTGTTTGGAAGCTTTAAAAGTGTACAAGATGTCTAAAATCTTTCCATGCATTGACCCAGAGACTGTAAAGATGCAGTCACTGATGAGAAGATGACGGATGTTTGCTGTATGATCATAGAAATGGTCTTAAACACCCAGCAGGCACAAGATGTCAACATGACGTTAGAATAAAGTTGTTACCCCAGTGTCATGAGAAGGTTGCATTTTGCTTTTCCATGAAAATCATGGAAGTGTCAGCATTTAATGCCAAAATGACGTTGGTTTAAGTTGTTTGCTAGACATTGGATTTTGGTCACTTTCCAACACAACCTAAAGTCAACCAAATATCAACGTCATTTGATGTTATTGAACAAATAGCGTTGTTCTTAGACGCTGGCTAGAAATTGATTTTTGGTCACCTGACATCACAACCTGGCGACGCAGTGGCGCAGTGGGTAGCACGTTCGCCTCACAGCAAGAAGGTCGCTGGTTCGATCCTCGGCTCAGTTGGCGTTTCTGTGTGGAGTTTGCATGTTCTCCCTGCGTTCGCGTGGGTATTCCGGTTTCCCCCACAATCCAAAGACATGCGGTACAGGTGAATTGGGTAGGCTAAATTGTCCGTAGTGTATGAGTGTGTGTGAGTGAATGTGTGTGTGGATGTTTCCCAGAGATGGGTTGCGGCTGGAGGGGCATCCGCTGCGTAAAAACTTGCTGGATAAGTTGGTGGTTCATTCCGCTGTGGCGACCCCGGATTAATAAAGGGACTAAGCCGACAAGAAAATGAATGAATGACATCACAACCTTAATCTAACCTGATGTTAATATCTTATGACGTTGTGTGCCTGCTGGGCAATAACTTGATGCACTACAGAATGTTACGTTTACATGCACAAATTACATGTAAACGCATCAGCTTTTAAAAGCGTAATAGTCAATACTCACTACTCTTGAGTACTTTTGAAAGGGATACTCTTTACTCATACTTTGAGTACTATTTACAACAGATACTTTTACTCTACTTACACTAAATTTTTAGGCAAGTAATGGTACTTTTACTTGAGTAAGATTTTTCAGTACTCTTTCCACCACTGCCGGTTGGTAAACATTCAGCATGCGCGCGCAGCGAGGTTGCAGGAAAAAAAAAACGGGAGCGCTAGCTTTTACGGTGAGGTAATGACATCCGATGCGGTACAGAGTTTGTTGTTGTATTAGAGATAAGTTATATTGATTACATATTGTTTACATAATGCTTTCAGCGTATTATAACAGCTTGTCACCCAGTAATCAGCACAGTTATTCTGCAAAATTAATGTTAAAGTGAGCGGCTTATGGATATTGGATAAGATGAAATAGCTAAGCATTCAGCCCCAAATATACATCTCATTGAAACTCCCAAGTGATTTTACAAGAGAGAAGTTAAAGGCCTACAAGGCTTTGGATGCCAACAATTTTGTTCTGTGTGGTCATGTGCAAGAAACAATGCTCCATGATTCAATGTAGTCAATGTAGTGCTAAAACGAGATTCTGCCTAGCCAAAGACAAGAAAATAAGACGGAGCTATACAAGGCCTGGGTAATCATCAGCAAGCTAAACAAATGCATTCTGACAGCGAACTGCAACTGTACAGCAGGGTATGTGAACATTCATTTTTTCGGTTATTTCGATACATCAGCATATACAAATACAGTCTCAGTCATACAGTGGGAAAGTAAAAAAATATATATATAAAAGGGGGAAATATACAAACAAGTAAACATGGTAATACAGTCAGGCTAGGAGCAAAATATATATACATATATATGCATGCACATACACACATATGCATACATACACACACATACACCAGAGAGTAGAAATTCAGGAGAGATTATTGATGTAATGCCAAAAAGGTGTCCATAACTGCCAGAAGTCATCTGACTTTTGGTGTATGTCATAAGTGAGTTTCTCAAGTGGAGAACAAGTGAACAAGTGGCCACATTTTAAAGGAAGGCACCTGAGGAGACATTTCTTTGCCAGATAGACCAAAATAAAAAACAGGTATTTGGTGTGGGGTTCTAACACATTCTCAACTCCATCATACAACAAATACAATTCTAGAAAAAAATGGAATTTTATCTGAAAGAGTCCTTGTAGAAAATGATGTATTTTTTCCCAAAAAGAGATGATTTTGTCACAATACCAGAAACAGTGAAGGAATGTTCCTTTGGATTTTTTGCAGTTAAAACAAAGATCAGAGGAGTTTCTATAAATCTTTTTCAGACGCAAGGGTGTAAGATAGTGAACATTCATTTTTACATTTCATTCTAAGCATTCAGTGTCCGCAGTTTAATTCACCATATTTACCTGTTTATGCTGAAATCATTGCTGCAATCAAAAAGAGTAATGTTTATGATACAGCATAGCGTGAACTTCCCTAATATGAAATGAGAACTGCAGAGTCGAGCATTTTTAATTAGGTCCTCACTCCATTCAGCTCTTAAAAGTCTGCGGTTGGCATTAAAAGCAGTGTGATGTACGGTAAAATTCAAGTTATCTATTTTTCAAATTTGGCATCACCGACAACACGACATGTTTGCTATTGCAACTGGTCTTTTTTGCAACCGGTATGCACGGTTGAACCCGTGTGACGTCATGTGTGACATTGACCATGTGCGGCTGGTAATTCCCCTATATCATTGCCTCTGCTGCAGCCATTATACAGCAGGAAAGTTCCTTGATCTTTACACCTGAAAGTATAGGATAGTTTCTAGCCATGTCAACCTAAAACATGGCATCCTTTCAATATATGTTGGTCTCAGTAAACAGTATAATTAGAGTCAAGCTTAGGAAAATGATCACTCTTTTTAAATTTGTTTTAACAAGATGCCCATAGTTTAATGCAATTTAATGATCTATGCTAAGCTAAGCTAAAAGTGCTCTTACCAGTTTAGGAGTTTATCTGAATGTATTCAACAATTGTAAAATTGTAAATGTTTAACATAATAATTTATTTCCAAATAAGTGCAGTGTTCTTTGAAAGTGATAACAATGTCATAACAACTGCTTTCAAAAAGCAACCAAGATGCAAATACTGCCTCTGGTTGAATTTTTTTTTCCAATTTTTCCTAGTCAAGTATAATATCGACCAACCACCAAAACCTCACTTCAGTAAAGTTGAAGTAGATGCAAATGATGAAATACTGTTATACAGTTATACTACACAGAATTTAATGGCTAAAGTTGAATTATTTAATCATTTGACCACCTTAAATTCATTCAAAACATGCATTATATGAATTCTTATAAAAGCAATCAAATCACTTGATTTATAAAAGCCAGTATAGAAAAGCAGGTTTCTTGGAATCATAAAGTAATCAACACAGGCTCACTGGAAAATGTGCTTCAGTCTGCAATTTATATAAATAAAATAAAATAAAATAAACTGTGGCGAAGCAGTGGCGCAGTAGGTAGGTCGCTGGGTTAGCTGGTTCGAGCCTCGGCTCAGTTGCCATTTCTGTGTGGAGTTTGCATGTTCTCCCTGCGTTCGCGTGGGTTTCCTCCAGGTGCTCCGGTTTCCCCCACAGTCCAAAGACATGTGGTACAGGTGAATTGGGTAGGCTAAATTGTCCGTTGTGTGTGAATGTGTGTGGATGTTTCCCAAAGATGGGTTGCGGCTGGAAGGGCATCGGCTGCGTAAAAACTAGAGCTGTGAACCTACACTAGTGTCACGGTTTGGTTCGGATACGATTATCATGCCATTGATTCGATTCAATTCGATATTTCGGTGCATCACGGTGCTTTGACGGTGCTTTCCGTACACAGGTTTTTATTTCTTCACAGTAGCATTTCTTGTATTAAAATGTATGAATACATTTATATATTATTTGTATTTTGTCTTTTAATACAAACAGTCAGATAAATAAACTGTAACATTAAACAAAACAAGCATTTAGCAAATAATATAAACAAATATAAATATCCAGCTCACTTTCTGATCCTTGTCTAGGATCAGATCCTTGTCTTCTCTTACACCTCTTTGATTGGTCACACCCTCAAAAAAAAACGGTTGCGATTGGCTCTTGCGCGCTGCGTTCTTCACAGATGAGTGACACTGATAAGCGGCAGGCGGCAGCGGCAATCTCACAGCTGATGTATGATAGACACGGTGGAGAAAACTCTGTAGACACGCGCTCCTTTCTGTATGCAAAAGTAACGCTGTAAAACAGCCGAGAAGAGAAGAAAAGCCACGTCAGCAGGTCAAATGGGCCACTGTGTGTGTGTGTGTGAGAAAGAGAGAGAGAGAGAAATGGAGTAGGCTACTTTCATTCTCTCGATCTCAGTGAAATAGGGGGTTTTGTTGTATATGTCAGTAAAAAACTGATCCAGCAAACACACACAGTAAAATTGTGAGTTTTAAGTAGTTAAAGCGATGTAAATACTCGCGATCGCTTCCCTCGCGACAGAGCGCATATGAGGTAAATGACGTCAGTAATAACCGGTTATGATTATTACTGAACCGATACCGAATCGTCCGCATCGCAGTGCACCGAAAAAACAATTAATTTTGACACATCTAGTAAAAACTTGCAGGATAAGTTGGCGGTTCATTCCGCTGTGGAGACCCCGTATTAATAAAGGGACTAAGCCGACAAGAAAATGAATGAATGAATGAAAATAAACTGTAAAAATGTACTTTAAAGTGCATTTGACTGTAATTTCTATGTAAAATGAACACTTTGGGAAGTATAGTCTATGCCTCAGATCCCACACTTTTCTGGAAACACTTTAGCAGATCCTCAGTAGTGCTCTGATTGGTTTAAACACACAGGACTTCCGGGAGTCGAGTACACAACCAGTCTACCTAAAAAACAAGTCTGGGTGGATAAAAAGCTGTGATGTTTATATTGATGACAGTGCTCATTAATAGACCTACATGCAGGAGTCTTCAAATTCTAGGTTAAATTTCAGTGTATATAAGTAAAAACGTCTTCTGAGACAATTATTCATCAGTGATTTACTGCCTGCACATCTGTCTATTATTGTGAGGATAACTTAATCCTCACAAGAGCATTTATTAAGTTAACTTAAACACTGGAGTACTAAAATTATGTACTGCATGACTGCTTCAACTCGTGATGTCGACAAATATGCAGATATACTAGTTTTTATCGAATGGCAGTGAAAAACCTTCAAATATTCTGTCATTTCTGTCATAAAGATACGAGAAAGACATTGTTCAAAATAGTAGTATTTTTTATTTGTGGACACTCACAAATACAACCAAAATTGCTTTTATAGAACAAAGAAAACTTTCATCTGTCATCTCAGTCGGCGTGATATTTATGTAGAAACGTGTGACCAAAATAATTAATGAATCTCAGAACAAAGTCTACAAACATGTCCTACTGAGTTTCTATATGTTTTGCTGACAGATTATTGAGGATATTGCGTTGTTGCTGTTGTAAACCTTTAAAGACGTTCATGAATGAATGATGTAAGGTTTCATGACGGGCTCTTATTCTGAGGAGATTTCCTCTCAAAAAACATGCCACGGCACACAACGACATGTGATTGGTTGGTTAACCTGTCAGTCAAATAACATAGTGGGTGGCCCTTGACCAATTAAAATGGTGAATATTCTCAGACATGGCTACGCTAGTGTTTACAACAGGCTGTTATTCTGTGGACATTTTCACACCCCTAAACTTTTCTCTTATACAGTTGCTTTTGAAAACACCTGGTTCGGTTAGAGAAGAGTTTAAGAGCGCACTCATTATGCTATCCGAACCGTTTCCCGGTTCGTTTGAGAAGTGTGAGTGCTCTGAATCGGGCTCAGGCGCGGTTCAGGTGTGCCAGAGCGCGGTTCACTTGGGCTTTGGTGCGGTACGCTTGTAGTTTGAGTGCAAAGTGTGCTTGAGCCTGAAACTGAAGAACTTTCATATGGATTTATTAGTCATTCTTACTGTTTAATGAACACAAACTTAGTTTATTAAAGTCGCAAACCCCTCGCTGCATGACAGCTGCACCTTCAGCTAACCTCCTAATTCCTGCAGCATGAGGACTTTATAATTGGTTATGAGCGTCAAAAGTGGCTGATCTGCTCAGAGAAATATTAGACTACGTGTCCAAGCATCCCACTAAAATGATATAACTAAAGCAATGTCCACTGTGCTGAGCGAGAGCGCTTCTCTTTCTGTTAAACTGAACAGCACAGCATCAATGATGTAGGTGTGCTTCGGCTCAGATGTAGTGTGAGTGCAGGCCGTCGGGGGACAAGGGAGGGAGGACAAGTGTGCCTTGGCACAGTTCAAGGCAACTGTACGTAGTGTAAGGATGCCCTAAGTCAGTGGTTTACCTTTCTATCTGATCTGTACGACAAGCTTCGCCTTCTCATGAATGTGTACAAGAAGGACATGTAACTAAAACATACAACTAACTGGACTCTAATCAATGCATTTCAGATCGACAAATGTAGACAACGCCCTCTAGTGGATTTTTAAATCTGAAATGTGCAGCGGAATTTACGTTTTGCCAAAATGTAGACTAAGACATGAGTTTCTAATGAGCTTGGGTTGAAAATAAGGTACAAAAGTACCAGGGGTTTATTTGGTGGTCAATGCATTAACATTAGTAGAGTGATTTTCCTTGTGAAAGTGTGTTTTTCTGTCTTTGTCATTTCTTCTTTTTTTCTTTTCTTTTTTTAAGCATTTTTTTGGTGAATTTTCCCTTGCTGACAGGATTGAAATTGATTTTTCAATTTTAATTAAAAATCTCTCTTGGTGCAGGAGGCACAACAAGCTGAAAATTCACAAAAGCTTCAGAACGGATCTGTCACAGAAGAGCATCCTGATGATGACACAACAGTAATACAGATTTAACTTAATTCAAACCTTTCCATTTATAACTATTTCGGTGCACTTCCAGACACACGTCAGCCCTGCACTTCATTGTTTGTTCTGCGTCTGCTTTTTTTTTTTTACTAGGTTTCTTTTCACCTGTCCTTCACAGCAACTTAACACCTAGGCTATGTTGGGATTGGTATATACAACTCACACTGACTCTGCAGTATGTGAACTGTTTGACATTTGACAAAAAGTCCTCTATAACCAGGGTGTCTGTGTGGTCTTAAAAAGTCTTAAAATGTCTTAAATTTAAAAAACTAAATTTTAGGCCTTAAAAAGTCTTAAATTCACTGAAATATTGTGTTGAAAGTCTTAAATCATTTTAAACAGGTCTTAATTTCCGTTTGTACAAGTAAAAATACCCAATCTGGCCAACACCCAATCACATATTGTCCAATTTACATGATCTTACATTAATACAAAAACTATTTACAGAAATAACTGGGCCATTAGAAAAAATCCTTAGTGTTTAGCCCTGTATAAGTCTAAAATTTCGTTCATAATGGTCCTAAAAGGGTTAAAGACTTAAAGGGCACCTAGGTTACCCCTTTTTTCAGATTTTTTATTATACCTTTTACAAGATTCTAATTGAAACAGTTTTTGCACTGGGTGGCAGTTTTGCTGTACTGCGCCTTTAAGGCTAGTCCTCTCCGCCCACCGTTTCTATGTGCCTTTCTGCGTGCCTTAATCTCCTCCCTCGGCTGCGTCAGACAACAAACTGGCATAAAAGAAGCAGATCTCACGTAGCGTTTGTGAGAAAAACCACTGTAAGAACTTTACCAATCAGTATTCGGTGCATTTGTTGTGTTGATTTACAATGATGAGTCACACACAATGTCGTTACAAAGTTCATGCACACACAGATACACACACACATATAGACAGCACGGACACGATACACACAGACAGAGCGCATTTAGCTTTGCACATGTTTTGCACACAAATGTGACAGGATACAGGTTAATCTCCGCTGCTGTATGAATATCTGTCATATTACAAAATAAACCTGATTTAATGTCCACAAACCGGGATTGAAGCGTCTTCTTTTATAATTGTTCTGACACTTGGCTGTGCTGATGAAGTAAAGCTGAAGTAAATAGCTGTAACTACATACATGCGCTGTTTTAAAACATTTTAAACTTGTAAAACTCACTCTTCTTGATCACATTTGATGATGATTGATGATCCTAGCGAACTGAACAGACCTTTTATTCCCGGTTGCTTTGCGCTCGTCCCCTCTTGTTGATATGATTATACATGTGACTACCGGGACATGTTACGCAGCTGTCAATCAATTCGGTAGGTGGGGGGACCGCCCTCCTACGTCAAGTTGCGATCGGTCTGAAAACCGCTCCAATTGTTCCACCGTTTTTATGTTGTTAAATTGAAAAAAAAGTACTGTGTGTGTTTATATCACCCCAATTTGACGGTCTATACACTATACCTACACATATTTCTGTCCAAACAGCTTGAAAAGTAGATTTTTCACCATAGGTGCCCTTTAAGTCTTAAATTTGATTTGAAGAAACCTGCAGAAACCCTGTATAACTTACATTCGCAAAATTGCTCAGTGTATTCCATAATGTATTATTACATCCTTGATTTTGACATATGCTTTTGCTTGATTAACCTCCAATAGTTTAAAACCTTTTCGCTCAAAAATGAAAAGTGTTTATTAAATGGAAATTGGATGTTAAAGTAACACTTTACAGCAGAGTCTTGTTTGTACACATACCTGAATTAGTCACATATATTGCATATATTAACCATTTTACTGTTTGCTAAAATGTCTTTGTTGATGTTAGTTCAAAGTGAATTAATTATTGTTAACATTTAATTTTAAAGTATTATAACAAATGCGACTCTTGACCTCAAAATTACAACTTTAAAGGTGATTAACCACCTAATTCCAGATTTTCAAATAGTTGTGTGTTGGCCAAAAGTGGTCCTATAATAACACACCACACATCAAAAATGTAAAACTTCATTCATTCATCTTCTGCCGCTTTTCCGGGGCCGGGTCATGGGGGCAGCAGTCTTAGGAGAGAACCCCAGACTTCCCTATTCCCAGACACTTCCTCCAGCTCCTCCGGTGGGATCCTGAAGCGTTCCCAGGCCAGCCGAGAGACATAGTCCCTCCAGCGGGTGGTGGTCGAAATGTAAAACTTATTTATATTTTCAGATGATGAATAAATCTGGAAGAACGACTTATGATGGATTTTGTGGTCCAGGGTCACAAATGTTTGAAGTTAACTGTTCATTAAATGATATACAAATATTATAGTGCATGTTAATTAGTTAACTAATGTTAGCAAATAAAACCCTCTGTCAAGTGTTACCCCAAAAAAGAGTAAGGAGCACAATGTCAAACGTCAGTATGCCATTCCAAACATAGACACCACAAAAAATGTTTTCACATCAAGCATGCTGTCTTTATTCTTTGCCCTTGTGTGGTGTGTATTTTGTAAGAATCAGGCATGCCTTCTAACTTTTTCTAATACAAAAAAGGTTCAAATGTTGTATAGTTTTTCCTAACTATTTTTTTTTCTCCCAGTTAAATTATGCCATTACAGTTGAAGTCATAATTATCAGCCCCCTTTGAATTTCTTTTTCTTTTTTAAAATATTTCCTAAATAATGTTTAAGAGATTCAGGAAATTTTCACAGTATGTCTGATAATATTTTTTCTTCTGGGGAAAGAACTATCTGTTTTATTTCGGCTAGAATAAAAGCAGTTTTTAATTTTTAAAAAGTAATTTTAAGGTCAATATTATTAGCCCCTTTAAGCCATATATTTTTCTGATAGTCTACAGAGCAAACCATCGTTATACAATAACATGCCTAATTACCCAAACCTGCCTAGTTAACCTAATTAACCCAGTTAAGCCTTTAAATGTCACTTTAAGCTGTATAGAAGTGTCTTAAAAAATATCTAGTCAAATATTATTTACTGTCATAATGGCAAAGATAAAATAAATCAGTTATTAGAGATGAGTTATTAAAACTATAATGTTTAGAAATGTGTTGAAGAAATCTGCTCTCCAGTAAACAGAAATTGGAGAAAAAAAATAAACGGGGTTTAATAATTCAGGGGGGCTAATAATTCTGACTTTAACTGTACATTGCACTTGTAACCATATGTTTTGTATTTCCAGTTATGAAGTTACTAGTTAAATTATTGAAACCTTAATGTTTGTTTAGAAAGTTTTTACTTTCTTTTTCTTTATTTGAAAAATGTGTTTTATTAGTCACACTTTATTTTTAATGTACAATTCACACTATTACAAACTATTTACTATTATTTTTAGCTCAAACTACTAATTAGTTATTAATAGTAAGTAAGGTTGGTTGGGTTTAGGTAATGGTAAGTTTAGAGATGTAAAATAAAATTATGCTTTAATATGTTTATGCTAATAAACAGTTAATATATTAATAATAAGCAGGTAATAAGCCAACAGTAAATGGTGTGAATTGTTACTTAAACTAAAATGTTACAATTTTCTCTTGAAAGATAGAAATGTCCTTTTGTGGCTGTTTCAACGTTACAAACTGATTGATAATGGCAGTTTCTCATATGTCTTTCCCATGCTCTAATATGACAAAACCCTCTTTTCTTTATCACATTTTTTCCCCTTTCTTTCCACCACAAACAAACCCAGTTCAATACCATTTCTTCCATTTTAAAAACTTCCCAGGATCCTCCGCTGTTGGTATCTTCCTGTAGTGTCATGACTGTTTTAATTTTGAATGTCCTGAGATGAGTTGTGTGTGTCTTTAGAAAATAGAACTCAAAGAGGCTGAGCAAAATGGAGATGCACACACAGCAGAGCTGGAGGAAGACGAAGAGAGCAAGAACGCAGAGACAGACGCTCAAGATGAGAACGAGGAAGAGGAGGAACCTGCGGAAGAAGAGGAAGAGAGTGTAACTGTCCATCAAAATCTTCTATTTAACCCCTCAGCATCATTTGTTTTCCCATAACTGCTCATTCTTCCTCCATTTAATCACATTTTTTTGCTTCAAACATTGACCATCTCAATTTTCTTTATTCAGGTTCTCCCGTAATCTCTCCTGAAATTAACATCTAACATCCGCCTTTACCATCTTCGTCCTTGTAGTTGGGTTCATGCTAGTGCTTTCTGTTGCCAGTGTGTAGATTGTATGGGGTTTATTCAGTAAATGTGCTTCTGCCTTGTGTGATTTGCTCATTTTAATATTTCCCTTTCTTTTTGTTAGAGAAAGCCAGCTGAGGAGGAAGAGCAGGTAAGTCTTTTTTCTTTTAATAAAAATGTCAAGCTAGGCTCATTGCATTGAAATTAATTCACGCCTCCTCCTGAAGTGACTTGCGAAGCGCCTTCACAATTTGCAATGCATTAAACATCGTTTTCCAGCCGTGCTTCATTCTCGAAATGAATGGTTTGTCTAAAGAGATGTATACAAACTATATAGTATACTATGACCAGGGATGCAATCAGTCAGCGCAGTCGTCCCTCTATAGTAAAAGGAGACATTTTGTGTCTGGTGGTTTGTTTACTTGCAGGAGTTCCATTGGCATTTTCCTGCACAATAATTCTGATCTATCGAAAAGCAGTTTAGGAAATACGTTCAATGACATCTGGCCTATGAGTGATGTGGATTACGTCACATGACTGCATTTTGGTTCTTTTCAACTGGTTCGGACCAAAAGCAATCAGTGTGGTGTGAAAAATGGCAGTAAAATGCTACAATGCATCATTTGTTGCCTTTGGTCCAGACCAAATGAAGCGAACCACAGATGTGAAAGCACTCTTACACGGCATGATTCTGAATGGCTGACAGGTCCAGATATTTAGCATGCCATGTATCTTAGGGTGTCAGCGACTCATCTGTGATTGTCTTAGGGTGCTTTCACACCTACACTTTCGTTTTGGAACGTGTCTCGTTTGCCCAGTTAGGGCGGTTCGTTTGGCATATGTGAACAGGGCAATCGCGCTCTGTTCCGCGCCAAAGTAATCGCTCCGAGATCGCTTGAGTGAGGTGGTCTCGGCTCGATTGAAATGAACCCTGGAGCGGTTCGATTGCAGTGAGAAAGCGATCCGATCCGAGCGCGCTTATATCACAGTGTTTTATGGATATGTAATAGGCATACGGCTATATGAAGAGAGAATTATGAGTAGGGCGGGAAGTTTCGCGAGTCTCCGGATGCCCGCAAACGAGTGATGATCTCCCGGTAATCTTACGTCTCTCTCCCAGTCCTCAAATAGGCATCGTTGCGCACCCTTCTCACCCCTCCCCACCGCATCTCTCCTGAGACACGTCACACGCGCGCACCCTGTCAATCACCACCAAACCACCACCTCCCTGACAGCTGAGCGGGACGCTGCAAAATAAACCCTGACACTCTGACCAATGTAAGGAGAGTTTACTCGCACGTGACTTGTTTTAGCTCTTTTGGTCCGATTAGAAACTTTGCAATGTGAAAGCGAACCGCTCCAAGAGCAAAGAGCAACAATGTAACAATTTTAATCTCTGTTTCGGAACAACTGAATCGATTCACAGGTGTGAAAGCACCCTTAGATTATGTTTTTGATAGCTCTCACTGTGCGATTGTTACACGCATGAACGAGCACCGATTTGCCTGCGATTTCTCAAAACCTGTCGGCGAGTCAAAATCCTGGCAAAAATCATCCAGTCTGAACTCGGCATTAGGATACTTTTTGTTTCACTTTTCAGTAAAACGTGAGTCTTAATGTACAGATCACGTAGACCAGTGAATCACTGACCTAAACTCAACACAATTGTGTTTTCAAAAGCAAACGTAAGAAAGTGTACTGTGATCTCGGGTTGGGCGATGTCGACCAATTTGGCATTGTACAATGTCTAATGTGAAACATCGCATCGTAGGCGGCGGTGAATTAATTATTTATGAACAATTAATTAATTAATTCAAAGCGAATAATTATTTGTAGCCTACCATTTCAACTACCTGACCCGCATAGTCTTTGTTTTACCCATAAACAAATCATTAACAAATAAAGATAAGTTACACACAAATTACCACCTGTCAATCACTTTTTCCACGGGAGTCTGGCATGAATAGGCAGAGTGATCTGTGTTGTTATAACTACGCCAAGAAACCACAACCAACAGCAACTAACAGTATCTGAGGTTTTTGCTAAAATTACAAACGTTAATTACAAGCGTAAAAGCAAAAGATTGAAGCAGTGTACTGATGCTGTTACCTGATAGATTCAAAAGACCGAAGAGATATTAGATAGAGACAAGATTAATTAAATATCACGTTTAACAACTATAGTGAGACACCATCCAGCAGTACATCCTTGATAAACGGTCTGACGTGCACTGCTCTCTGGAGTTTTGTGCTTTAAGTCGGAGGCTGATTAGCGTACCCAATTCACCTGGAGCACCAGGAGGAAAACCCAAGCGAACACAGGGAGAACATGCAAACTCCACACAGAAATGCCAACTGACCTAAAAAGGCTTGAACCAGGGACCTTCTTGCTGTGAGGCGATTGTGCTAACCACCCAAGAGAATTTCTCTTTAATGGTATATAGTACTTAAAATTGCAGCCAGTTTGTATGCCAATTTACAGATAGCATTGGTAATTTTACAGAGTATTGAATATAATTTAAAATACCAAAAACGAATGTAAAAAATACATCATTTTCTGTAATACTATTTTTTATTTTTTAATGTTACTCTTTCTGTGATTCACAGGAAGAAGCAGAAGGAGATAAGGTAAGACTGACATTTATATTCTTATTTTATATATATAAAAAAGCATTTGGCAGTTGTGTTTTTTGTTCAAATGATTTTTTTTTAAATAATAAGTGAAATATTTGCTCTTACTAAGAGGGAGACTACAAATGTGTACAAAAAGACGACAATTAAATATATGTATAAGATTGTGGAGAGCATTGTGTAAACATTGGAAGTTATTCTCTCTTTCTGCTTATCTATAAAATAATTGACAGATTGTCAGAGTTTGTGTTGAGCTTGAAATATCAGTTTTGTTTTGTTTTTTTTTACAAAGATGATTACAATTATTTACATCTGGTTCTTGCAACAACAAAAAACCTGCATACTCAGTTTTTTTTAATTTGCAGATTAACGTGCAGTGAAACGAAATGATAATTAACAAATGCTGCTGTTCACACTTCATTGTTTCAGGTTGAGGACAACCATCTGGTCTCAGAGGTGATTTTTGTTCTAGAATAAACTGATTCTAGATCTGCAGTGTGTTTGTAACACTTGTATTCTCCCCATTCACATTCCTTCTTTTCTCACTGACAAGATTGATTTTATATAATTCAATTTTTGCATCTACAGTGCATCTGGAAAGTATTCATAGTGCTTCACTTTTTCCACATTTTTTTTATGTTAGAGCCTTATTCCAAAATGGATTAAATTCATTTATTTCCTCAAAATTCTGCACACAATATCCCTTAATATGTCAATTTTAATGAAAAGATGTTCAATAGGATTTAGGTCTGGGCTCTGGCTGGGCCACTCAAGGACATTCACCGAGTTGTTGTGAATCCACTCAGTTGCCCCAGTCTGAGGTCAACAGCACTCTGAAGCAGGTTTTCATTCAGCATGTCTCTCTACATTGCTGCATTCATCTTTCCCTCTATCCTGACTAGTCTTCCAATTCCTGCTGCTGTAAAACATCCCCACAGCATGATGCTGCCATCACCATGCTTTACTGTAGGGATGGTATTAGCCTGGAGATGAGCTTTTGGCAAATTTGAGGCGGCTTTCTTTGTGCCCTTATACTAAGGAGTGGCTGCCATCTGCCCACTCTACCATACATGCCTGGTTGGTGGATTGCTGCACAGATGGTTGTCCTTCTGTAAGGTTCTCCTCTCTCCACAGAAGATTGCTGGAGCTTAGACAGTGTGACCATCGGGTTATTGATCACCTCCTTGACTAAGGCCCTTCTCCCCTGATTACTCAGCTAAGATGGCCGGCCAGCTCTAGAAAGAGTCCTGCTGATTCCAAACATCTTCCACTTATTGATGATGGAGGCCACTGTCCTCATTGGGACTTTCAGAGCAGCAGACATTTTTCTGCACATTCCCTAGCCTTGTGCCTTGAGAAAATCCTGTCTTGGAGGTCTAAAGACAATTCCTTTGTCTTCATGCTTGCTTTATGCTTTGACATGCACTTTCAACTTTATATGGACAGGCGTATGCCTTTTCAAATCATGTCCAGTCAACTGAATTCACCACAGGTGAACTCCAATTAAGCTGCTAAAAGTATCTCAAGAATGATCAGTGGAAACAGAATACTTATGTAGATGTGATTTTTCAGGTTTTTTATTTTTAATAAATTTGCAACAATTTCAAAAAAATCTTTTTTTTCACATTGTCATTATGGGATATTGTGTGGAGAATTTTAAGGAAATACATACATTTAATCCATTTTGGAATAAGGCTGTAATGTAAAAAAGTGTGGAAAAAGTAAAGCACTAGGAATACTTTCCGGATACACTGTATAAGTGCCTCTCATTTGCTCTCCACAGCCTCTCGTGAATCATTTGCATTGGATTTTGCGCATGTTTTGTTTTCCTTCATCCTTTCTCTTCCAGGTGTCATGGAGGTTTCTTAAAGCCTCACCTGAGATGTTCTCCATCAAAATGGAAAACAGATTTCCCTTGTTTCGGAGCTGGTTATTAATAATCAGTTTTATTCTGAAAGAATGAGTTGAGAAATTAATTGTTTTTCTAAAACCAGACGTTTTATTATTTATGTGAGAACATAATGCTATTTCATTTGAATTGATCAATCAAACAAATTACATCAAATAAAGTAATGTATGTGTTGGATCAAGTACAAAAATCATTGGAATAACAGTTGTTAAAACCATCCAATATTAAACCATCCAATAAAAGTTTCAAACCATCCAATGTTGCGCTACAATTCATATAAAAAATATTTTTAAAATATACAATTGTTTTAATTAGTATTAGTAATAGTACTGAATGAAAATCAGATCAATGGGTTGAATGAAATACACTGGAACCGAAAAGTACTGAATTTAGTTCTGTCATTTCTTCTACTTTTGTGTTAATTTGGCATGTTAAAGCTCCCTTTTCTGTCCCTTCTTTTCTCTCTGTCATGATTACCAGCGATCACTAACCACCAGAGGTCGCTGGAAAACATTTACACTCAGTTAACTACAAATCTGCCATGTTATGGACTACAACACCCAGTCATGCCACACACACACACACACACACACACACACACACACACACACACACACACACACACACACACACACACACACACACACACACCGGTTCCAGATCCAGACTGATTACACGCAACAGCTAAACAATACTCAGCACATGTGTGTTGACCAGAGGGGTTTAAATAGACCAAATAATCAGTGTGTGAGCAGTTTCAGCTGTGAGTGTAATCAGTCTGGATCTGGAACTGGTTGTGTGTATGTGTGGCATGACGGTGTTGTAGTCCATAACATGGCAGATTTGTAGTTCTATGAGTGTAAATGTTTTTCAGCGACCTCTGGTGGTTAGTGATCACTGGTAATCATGACACTCTCCCTCCTGTTTTTTTCTAGGCAGAAGATGAATTGGTGTCTGAGGTAACTTGGTTTAGATGACCAAAGATTCTATATAACTTGTAGTTGTGATTTGGGTTTTCTCCCCTCATTTCACCACTGATTTTCCTTCTTCATTCCTCCTTTTAACCTCTCGTTTCACTTCTCTCCTCCAGCTGCCGTCTGCCAGTCTTTTTCTTCTCTCTCCATCTGTTTCTCCAGTTGCATGTTTCTCTCATTCCCTCTTTTCAGCTTCAGTACTCCTACTCTTCTCATCTGATATACAATCTGTTCTCTTCTCTAGGAGGAAGAAGAACTTCGAGAGCTTGAGGTAGATTAATGCATGTTTGAATTTTTCTTTCTCTTCTTCCGCTACCTCTGTGTTTAAAACTCAACCCAGGCTCATTGGTAATACATGTCTACATTTTTGTGGAATGTAAAATACATTGCTCCAGGTATTCTTGCTTCATATTTTGGATTAGGGTGCTGAGGGTGCTGTCCACATTTTTATAAATCTGAAATTAGAGTAAAATTAGTTGTGCGTTTCAGATACTTGTAGACCAGTGAACCACTTCCCTAAACCCAAGAAATGGTGTTTTCTAAAACAAAACAACAAGAAATGTGCACTGCAACTATTTAGTTTTACCGTGATTGATGTTATATCTTCTACCATGCTTCACCGGACTTAGGGTGCTTTCATATCTGTAGTTCGCTTCATTTGGTCCAGACCAAGGGTAATAAATGATACATTGTTGCATTTTCTGCCGTCTTTGGGCCGTTTTTACACCACACTGCTGGCTTTGGTCTGAACCTGTTGAAACGAACCAAAATGCAGTCATCTGACAAAATCCACATCTCTCATTGGCCAGATGTTGTTGAACATATTTCCTAAACTGCTTATTGATTGGTCAGAATTCACGTGCGGGAAAATGCCAGTGAACTCCCGCAGGTAAACAAAACCTTTTACTCTGGAGGGACGACTGCGCTGGCTGATTGTATCCCTGCTTTAGACAAACTATACATTACGAAAATGAAAGCGCGGCCGCGGCTGGAAAACAGTGTTTAATGCATCGCTCGTCACTTCAGGAGGAGACGTGAATTAATTTATCTAAACTGCGACATGGTCATCTTGCGTAAATATTACCAACGATCCATCAGGTAATGTTTTCCCCTCTCTCTCTCTCTCTCTCTCTGTACGAACCGCTCCAGGGTACGTTTGAAAGCGTACCGAGACCACCTCTTCAAGCAGGTCTCGGTACGCTTATTTGGTCCACTTTTGGTGCGCACTCGAGTACGATTGTTGCATTCTCACCTGCCCAAACGAACTGTACCAAAAGGGGAAACGAACTCTAGTGCGATTCAATCGAACTAAATAAGGCAGGTGTGAAAGCACCCCTAAACTCGAGCATTCTGCATCGTACAATGTGAGCTACCAAGCAAACTGACCAAGCCAGAAAAATTGTCAATGTAGAGAAAGATAGCTAAGGCAAACATTGTTGATTACAAATCATAGATATGTTAAGTAGTTTTGTTGTATTTATTTGGTGTTGTGCAAAGAACTGCATGGAAATCAAACTTTATTTGTTAATAATGGCCTTGTGAATGTCATTAGTGTGAAAAGTAACAAAAGTTTTCCCATCTCAGGTTCACTTTGCAGTCAGTTTACCGGCCTTAACCGCACCCTGTGGTGGGGCCATTGACTTTGGCATTGACTACACTTCCACGTAGTGTTCATTTTACCTCAAAACTGCAGTCAAACATTTTTGTATGTCCAATGAGCCTGTGTTGCTGAAATCTTTTCACTTGTACTTTTACATGTCTTGGACCAAACTTAATCTACTGTACTTTCAAACTATTTTAGTAGAGTTGGATAGACACTGAAAACACATTATCAGCAAATATAAATGTCTAAGGGTGCTTTCACATCTGTAGTTCGTTTCATTTGGTCCGGACCAAGGGTAATAAATGATACATTGTTGCATTTTCTGCCGTCTTTGGGTCGTTTTCACGCCACACTGCTGGCTTTCAGTCATCTGACAAAATCCGCATCTCTCATTGGCCAGATGTTGTTGAACATATTTTCTAAACTGCTTATTGATTGGTCAGAATTCATGTGTGGGAAAATGCCTATGAACTCCCGCAGGTAAACAAACCGGCAGACACAAAATGTCGTTTTTACTCTGGAGGGACGACTGCGCTGACTGATTGTATCTGCTTTAGACAAACTATACATTTCGAGAATGAATCGCGGCTGCGGCTGGAAAACAGTGTTTCAATGCATTGCACTTCAGGAGGAGGCATGAATTAATTTAGCTAAACTGCGACATGGTCATCTTGCGGAAATATTACCAACGATCCATCAGGTAATGTTTTCCCCTCTCTCTCTCTGTTGGTAAACCACTGTCAATAAATATTTTTCCTCCATATCCCATAATGCACAGCGCATCGGCCTACGGCAGCTGGATTAGTCCAAAAGGCGCTGTACTTTTTGCGGTTCGACTTGTTTTAGTACGGATCATATTCTCACCACAAGCGAACTGCTCCAGGGTGCGTTTGAAAGCGTACCGAGACCACCTCTTCTAACAGGTCTCGGTACGGTTATTTGGTCTGCTTTTGATGCGCACTCGAGTACGATTGCTGCATTCACACCTGCCCAAACAAACGGCACCAAGATTGAAAACAAACTTTAGTGCGATTCAGTCGAATTAATAAGGCAGGTGTGAAAGCACCCTAAGACTCCAAATATTCCAGTGTGTGTTGTACAAAGATCTGATCACGTACATAAACACTACTTAGTAGGGATGGGTACCAAAACTCAGCTTGGTATTGGTGCTACATTTTGAAAGACCGAAGTATTGATAAGCTCTAATGGTTAATGGTTCTGCTATCAGTACTGGAGAATTATTGCTGAATAAACATTACTTACAGTAGCACAAATTAACTGATGAACCTTTTCTGCCACCAGTCAATCACCTAAATTAGTATAACATTAATAGTTAAATAAACACACATTCGATTACAATGAAAACAGTATTTTTTTTTCTGCAGTAGCCTAAATACATCTTAAACATTAAAAATGCTTTGACATTAGTGATGGGTCGTTTATGAACAATTCGTTCATTTTGAACGAATCTTCAATAGGACTCGGGAACTACGAGTCCTCTCAGGGAGTAATTCGTTCATCTGCGCGTGCGCACATTTGTGCAGGTTGTATCGTTAATTTCAAGTCTTCATCACATTGGCAGAAGCCAATCATATGCGTTTAGAGCCGGAAAAAGAATTGATCCGCTCCCCTCTCGAGTCCTCTATCGGGTCTGAGTCACTCGTTCATCACGGGCCAATCATACGCGTTTAGAGCCGGAAAAAGAATTGATCCGCTCAGCTCTCGAGTCCTGTATCGGGTCTGAGTCACTCGTTCCTCACGGGCCAATCATACGCGTTTAGAGCCGGAAAAAGAATTGAACCGCTCATCTCTCAAGTCCTCGGGTTTGAGTCATTCTGTCACGTAAACAACGAACGATCATGGCTCCTATCGGCTCAGACTGTGCATTGATTAAGATTATATGTGACTGTCAGTGTAACGTGAATGAACCCCTGACATTTAAAGATATGAAGAGGTGAGCTGAGCAAAGAGACAACAATACCTTCAGACAAAAGAGCAGGGAAACAGTGAATTATTATTTTCTCCTTCTTATAGTATTCTAGTTATGACTTATTTGTCGTGTGATCAACCTTTTGGGCTAGTTGTAGATGTGATTGGAAGCAATTCATAACATTTTAATAATATTTTGGCAAATTGAACCAAATGAACGAAATGACTCAAAAAGATTCGTTCATCTCGATGAACGAGACTCAAAGATCAGTAAAGTCAGTAAAATGGTCCGAACTTCCCATCACTTTTTGACATTACTGTCTGTATTTACAAATATAGCCTATGATAAACTATGCTTATTAAGGAATTATAAAAAAGGCTTATTTTTGCATTGCAAGATGCTCCAATATTGTATTAAAAACCCTATAACTCCCAAAACACTGTTGACTCATTTATGTGAATGCGTTAATGAAAAATCATAATCATTATTTTTTTAACGGCATTTTGCAACTCAAAGAGGGTATTTTAAACTGCAGGGAGCACAATAAACCAGGAAAGATCTTGACATTCACGAATGTTGATTTTTCTCCAGAATAATGGTTGAAAACAGAGTCGTTTTCCTTCAAACCATTGTACATTGTTTTACAGGAAACAAATATTTATTTGTTTTACAATTATTGGTTTCATTTTATTTTACATTAAATGCAAAGGCAGGGAGAACATGCAAACTCCACACAGAAACGCCAACTGAGCCGAGGTTCGAACCAGCGACCTTGTTGTAAGGCGACAGCACTACCTACTGCGCCACTGCTTCGCCCTAATTCTGTTCAATTTGGCTTTTTTTCTATAAAAAACACAACAAAAAGTACAGATAAAGTACTGAACCGAAGTGGTATCGATAAAAGTAGTAATACCATTAAAAACTTAACGATAACCATTCCTACTACTCAGTGTGTCAAAGCATGAGCACTAACCACTAGATCAGCATTTCTCAATCCAGGTCCTCATGCTCCACCGCACTGCACATTTCCTATATATTTTTCTTTTCACTTCAGATGTTTGTCCTAATTCAACAATAAGTGCCCTACAAAGTGAACTCCACAGGCTATTCCACCATGATTTCAGTTTGAAGGAGCCCATATGTTTCATTCAAATGGCATTTTAGAGAATGTGCTGTGTGAATGTATTTTGTCATGGTATTTAATTTTTTTTTATAATATATATGGATGTATATTATGTCACACTTCAAGTTTTCTTGGGTCTGTGTGTTCAAAAAGTGGGCGGGGCAATGTTTTGTTCAGCCAACAACTAAACGGCTAATGACCAGAATGGATGGCAAATCATTCTGGTGAACTGGCAAAATGATTTACAATTTATTTTGATGGTCCTTTTGTTGAATTAAGTTACATTGCATCTACATGCCATCTAATTCTCATTAGATTAAAGGTGCAGTAGGTGATTGTCTTCAGAAGCATTTTTTGTTGTGCTGGTTGAAAGTCTCTTCACAGTCCAATAGTAATGATTAAAGTTAATGATCTAAATGTATTTATATGTATTTTTATATTTTGGGTAAGGCGTAAAACTAAAAAATGTTCATCCAATTAAATAGAGTCAGACCGATATCTCTCATAATTCCGATAAGTAGCTCAGACTGTCTGTCAGCAAATACAGATTTGAACAACTGCGCAGCCGTTTGTACGCAGATCCGCCAACCGCTGTTGGTGCCGTGCATTCACGAGAGAGGGCGCACGCTCGATCGGTGAAAACCTGCTTGATCAAAACTTTTTAAAAGCCTAAATCAATATTGGAGTTACCTTTGCCTGATGGAGAAAGGATGAAACATTGGCTGAAGGATTTCTCTTAGACAGGTCATGTTTTGTTTTAAAACTATTTTAGCTTCAAGGAAAGCCGATGTAACGTTAGATGTTGATACAAACGGGTTATATCTTCACAGAAGTGATGTTCAGCCACTCAAATCTTCCGATAAAAGATTGATAACACTTTTCAGTTTCATAAGGGACCTTTTACAGCATCGATATTGTAGATTTTAATTAAACAACAAAACACAAGTAAATAGCGCCATTCCGCCTAGTTTCTCCCTATATTGTTTACCATGCAAGTCTAAATATTCACTCTGAAATCGCATGTCAGTTTGGCCAACACAATCTCACGGCAATTCGTAACTTTTTCATTTAGTGGCTAATTCATATGAATTCATACGATCTAATTCGTAAAATTTAGTACGATTTGCTCATCCCCCAACGATGATTGGGGTTAGGTGCCACGCCTCCTTTTTAAAATCGTACCATTTCGTACGACTGAACTCGTACGAATTCGTATGAATTAGCCACTAAACTGGCAAAATACTTACGTTTTCTTGTGAGATCAGGCTGGTTTGGCTTGCTCGCCACCGAGCAAACACTAGTCGCTTTTAACACATGAGAGAGGGTTCTTTTGCTGTGCTCGTGTTTAAGGAGGCGTGGCTCTGGATGACAGGGGTGGGACTTTGATTCAGAGATTTATGCTAAGCTGTTAGCATTGTAGATCACCTACTGCAACTTTGAGGCCCAATCCCAATTCTATTTTTGTACCCCTACCCCTTCCCAATACTTTCGAAAATCATGATCGTAATGTACATATGCCTGCCTAATATCTGATGGCCAGAAAGTGATTAATTTTTTATAAATTGTTAAAATTTTGGTATTTGTGATGCAGCAAGTCCAGAGACCGACGTGTACATTATGATTTCATATAAAATTTACTTTTATGTGTGATAGGACTAAAAAGTAGTCATAAACAAACATTTTCTCAGTTCAAACGAGTGGCAGCTTGAAACGGAAACAGTATTCCATACGTCACCGATACGTAACAAGCGGATAGGGGCTCTTTAAAAAAAGGGTCATGCAAAATTTGTAGATCGTTGGGGCACGAGGACTGGGATTTAGAAACGCTGCACTAGAACATTTTATATGTGGCATAAACTCACAACACATTCTGTCCACATTTAGTTGCTGTGAACTTCTCTCCATGAAAATCCTCTACTCCTTATTTCTTAATTTTCTGCATCTCTCCTTCTTCCATCATCATTCCACATCTCACTTATGTTACAGGAGCAGAAATCATGGACGTTTTTTTTCCCTTTCTTTGTTGTGGAAACACACATACATATTAATTCTAACTCTCTTCCACTTTCTGTCCCCCCTATAATTACTTCTGTTTGAGTGCATCATAACCTTCTCCTCCTCCAGTAGCTTCTTTTACACAAATACACTGATGCCGTTTTCTATTTTCATGTTGAATTCCTTCATGTACAGGAGGAAGAAGAACACCCATCAGAGGTAGTATAGAACATTTCAGCTTGTTTCAGCATGTTTTGGTCGCTGGAGGACAGGTACACCATTGCATGCCATCAGTTATGTTTGTAATCTGAAGACTGGCTAGATCAGTGGTTCTCAACTAGGCTCCCAGGGCCCACAAGGGGGCGTCAGCACACTTTCAAAGGGGGAAGTATTGCTTACTGTAGAATGAAATGTCAAATGTTATGGACAATATAATAATAATGATAATAATTTCTATCTTGTAAAAATATTATAAATGATTATAATTGTATTATGAATATAATAATATGACATATATAACACAATAATGTTCTGTCTGTTGCTGTATGTGGGTAAAAACAACAACCATATACCACAAAATCGGTTTTATTTATATATATTTATGGGTTTTACGGTACATTCATTAAATGTTTATTTTAATAAAAAGTGAAATGAGCATTATAGCATAATAGTCAGCAACAATTGTGGGACAGAATGTGGGTTTGGGTTCAGGTTTAGGTTTCAGAAACTGTCCTGTAGTCAGAGTTGTTGAGATCCACTAGTCCAGATAGTCGGATCTAATATTTACCTTTTATAATGGTGTCACTGATTTGCTTGTTTATGTTTCTCACTGTTGTTACTATTCTTAAAGCTGCTGCAAGTTATCAACTTTCATATTTTTTTTAATTAGATTATTTAATAATAGGTCAAGAAAAAAAAAAACGGTCCCAAGAAATCACACAAAGATGTGGAGAAGATCTTACTTATTGGGCCTTCATGGCCCAACTGTACCTGGATTTATGAACTCACACTCCTCTCAACTGCACTTCCCTGGTGATTGCCTCTGAGAAAGGACCTCCCTTCTTAGAAACGGGGCACCATCTTACACCCGCACCCAGATCTCTGGAACCTCCACGTATGGCCCATAGATTCAGCAAGGAGGACTTAGATAAGAAGACAGAGGCGACCCAGATGCCTGATGTCCTACTAAACGGACATGCCAGATGTGTTATCCTTCTTTCAGGATTAGCTGGAGTGAAGGTTGTAACCTTACACACATTAAGTGACTGCCATATCTGCTTGCCATGTCACAGTGAATGGCAGCATGCTCGGGAAGCATAATCTCATCATTCAATTTCTCAGAGGCTTGAGGTGATTAAATCCCTTCTTATGCCCTCTTGGGACCACTCTGTAGTAGATAGATGCAGCTTGGAGGACTTAAGTGACCTATCGGCTTTGGTGGTCCCTAACCAGGCTATGCCATTTATCATTAACCAGGTTATGTGCCAAAGATCCTACCACACCCTTTCAAGTCCAGGTTGTGAACCTGCAAGGGCTGCCTGCAGAGGAGGCAGACCCAGCCCTTTCATTGCTATTCATGCACTGCACTTTTATGTGGACCGCACTCAGGGCATAAGCCTCCAAGCAGCTTTTTTCTGTTATTGTTGGCAGAAGGGAAGTGCCATATTAAAGCAGAGGCTGGCCCACTGATTAGTGGATGCCATCGCCCTCACATATTATAGCCAGGGCGAGCCATATCCCATGGAAGTGAGAGCACACTCAACCGTGTGAGGAGGCGTTGCCACCTCTTAGTTGTTAGAGGGATGTGGTGCCTCTCTAACAGACATCTACAGAGCTGTGGCCTAGGCGAAAGCTAACGCATTTGCTGATTGTACAATCAGTGTAGCTTGTTTCCTTCAGGTACCTGGGTAGCTTGCTGCGCCATTCTCTCTAACCAGAAGATGTGTGCGAAGATGCCCCATCTGGTGATGCATAAGGGGTACTTCTGAGGCCCCCAACACTAGGGGCTAGGTAAAAAACTCCTATGACCCCGTAAATTCTAGATAATTCCATATTCTGGTAATTAAGTGTCTGGGGTCATTGGAAGGTTGTGCTACACTGAATCAAGCCAATGACCTTTGATGTTAACCCAATGAGAGTCTAGGTGCACTCACACTATACTATCCAAATTTTGCCCAGGCATGTTCCGGGTTCATTGGACAAGTGTGAGTGCTCCGAATTCAGCCCAGGTATGGCTACGTTGGCCGGCCATGGCCCGATTGGAAGAGGTGTGCCAAAACACGGTTCAGTTGGGCTTTGGCCTGATACGCTTGTAGTGTGAGTGCAAAGCGCACCAGAGCCCAAAACCGAAGACGCGATGTCACTTTTAAGGGACTGTTTTATATGGATTTATTAATCATTCCTACTTTTTAGTGAACACAAACTGTCGTAGCTTATTAAAGGGTCACGAAACACCAAAACACATTTTTTGAGCTGTTGACAGTCGTATATGTGTCCCACACTGCTAAAAACACTATTAGGACACCTATATTTCACTAAAAAGTGTAAATTGGTTGTTTTTGCGTTATTTCAAGCAAATTCGAACTTCCTGTTTGAAACGAATTTTTGAAGCTGCGTCACGGTCATGACATAATAGCGTGTATTCCAGCGTGCAGACTGGGCGTCTGTGCCAGAGTGAGTCTTATTACGTCTTACAGTGTGATGCATTAATGCATGAGTAAGGCTTGGTTCAAACCAATCAGCGCGCTCTATTGTGCAACTTCATTAATATTCATTACTGTCACAGTGTTGACGGCAAAGACGCCACGTTGTGTTGGCAAAACAAGCGTGAAGTGTTGCTTTTATAGTTTGCTGCAGTCAAGTTTCGTTTTCATTTTCTCTCTGTGAGAGCTCAGACTCATGTGTGGATTAACAGTGTGCGCGACAACAATAACTTACGTGTCTAAGGAGGATTATTGTTTACCTGAGAGCTGTTCTCATCTGCAAACGCTGAGATTGTAGTCTCCTCTAAATAAAGACGTGGCTCTAGTTGCTGGTGATTGTCCTGTCTCTACAGATTTGGTAAGTGAGCGACCAGTGCTCTTTGTTTATTCAGTTCGTATTTTATTCGTATCAAACAAACTGTTAGCACTAACAGTTACAACCAAACTATAACCTCGTGTTGGATTTTGTGACCGGTATATCACACGCGGCTTTCTGACGCTACCTGCCGTGTGTATCTAAGTTTCCGGGAAATGCTGAGTTTTTTTTTTCTCTCATTCGCTGTGCGGTATCAAACATTGCATGAAAAATACACGCTTAGAGCAGTTCCTCGAATCAAATATCTCGTTTGTCGGGAGGGACATTAATGAATTCCCTGAATGAAAGAGCCAAACTGCAGTTAAAGTCCACCATTTAATTATTTGGCAAATAATTCGACAACAGATGTCCATGTAAACACAGTCACATTGTCAGCTGTGGGTGTGTGTTTTGACTCTGAAATTCAGCGCGCCCAAATAGACACTCCCATACTAAGCCGCTTTTCTTCCTCCGACACTCCCCCCTAAACAGAGCTGGACACGCCCACTTTTCAGACTTTTTCCAAAGTAGAGGTGTGAAAACACCCTGCTGAAACGAGGGGGTTTCATGGCCCTTTAAATATGCAGTTGCACATCAGCCACCACCTTCAGCAAATCTTCTAATATGTGCAGCACAATGACCTTATGATAATTTATACTTTAAAAGTGCTGGATCTGGTTGGCAAAATATTTGACTGCGTGTCACTTCATCCCAAATGACTAAAACGATGTCCAATCTCCACTGTCCTAAACGACAGGGCTTCTCTTCCTGTTAAACTGAACAGTCGCATTATCGATGACGTAAGCATGCTCAGGTTCGAAAAGTAAAAGTAGTGTGAGTGCAGGCCGTCAGGGGAGAGAGGAGGGGGGACAATCACGTTTTGGCACGGTTGAAGACAACTGTACCTAGTGTGAGTTTGCCTTAAGTCCGGAACACACCAAACCAACCTGACTGAAGGAACGTCGAAACCCATTGGCCGATCGTCGGTGTGGTGTGTCCCGGACTATAGGTGTTCTTTATGAGCACCATCTTGTGATTCTAGGCAGGTTTCAGACAGTCATCCCAATTGGTGGGTATTTACATGCAGTGAGAAGACGTAGCATTAAGTGAACCTACTAAGGTTAAATTAGTCCTTAAGGAAAATTTCTTTGTTAATTTTCAACTGATAACGCAACATTACCTTGTCATCATATATCCAGATGGCCAAACAATGTTGGACTTTCAGTTTTTTTTTTGTTGTGTGGTCATTTTATGGAATTTACGCATGACTGTTTTGTTTATGGACCAGGATGGAGGATTATTGAAAGTACACAGAAAGGTTTACTGGACTAATGTAAACATAACGTTGATGCATTGAGAATGTTTTTCCAGATATTGAGCAAGACCATCAGCATGCAGTATCACACATTGATTTGAAAATGTTGTATTGAAATAAACAGGAAATTGACTTCTTCTGGATGGCATGGTTGATGTTCAGATGGAAACAAAATGCAGTGACTTGTGTGTGGAGTTGAAAAAACTGTTGTGACATCTTTTCCTGTTTTCTAGCATTGTGTCTGACTGTATTTTTAAGTGAGAATGTTTAAGATGTTTTACCCAGGCATGTCCAAACTCTGTCCTTGAGGGCCAGTGTTCTGTAAAGTCTAGTTCCAACCACAATCAGACACACCTGGGCTAGCTAATCAAGCTCTTACTAGGCTTTCTAGAAACATCTTTGCATGTCTCTTGAGGCAAGTTGGAGCTAAAATCTGCAAGACCCCAGCCCTCCAGGACCGAGTTTGGACACCCCTGTTTTAACCCTGTTTTACATTGTTTTAACCCTGTTTTACATTATGTTTGGGACATTTTCATCCACTCTAGGGTGCTGTTGAGTTACATCCATACATTGTAATACTTTTTTGAAATTGCAAAGCCATAACACCCTATAATTATGCAATCTTTATAGTTTGTGGTTTTCCCTGTTGGAAAGAGGTACACATAGTAATGTTTTCAATTGAACATCAGTTGCAGTGCAAAAAAAGCTTGGTGCTTTTTAATTTTTTAATTTTAATTCATCAAAATGAATTAAATTAATTTATTTTCTCAAAATTCTACACACAATATCCCATAATGAGAATGTGAAAAAGATTTTTTGAAATTTTTGCAACTTTATTAAAAATTAAAAAAACTTGAAAATCACATGTACATCAGTATTCACAGTCTTTGCCGTGAAGCTCTAAATTGAGCTGAGGTACATTCTGTGTCCACTGACCATTCTTGAGATGTTTCAGCAGCTTAATTGGAGTTCACCTGTGGTAAATTCAGTTGATCAGCCATGATTTGAAAAGGCATACACCTGTCTATACAAGGTCCCAGGGTTGACAGTGCATGTCAAAGTACAAACCAAGTATGAAAACAAAGGAATTGTTTGTAGACCTCCAAGACAGGATTGTCTCAAGGCACGCTGGGGAAGGTTGCAGAAAAGTGTCTGCTGCTCTGGAAGTTCTAATGAACACAGTGGCATCCATCATCTGTAAGTGGAAGATGTTTGGAACAACCAGGACTCTGAGCAACCGGGGGAGAAGGGCCTTAGTCAGGGAGGTGATCAATAACCCGATGGTCCCTCTGTCTGAGCTCCAGCGTTCTTCTGTAGAGGAGAACCTCACAGAAGGACAACCATTTGTGTGTAGCAATCCACAAATCAGGCCTGTATGGTAGAGTGGCCACTGAAGGACTCTCAGACCATAAGAAACAAAATTCTCTGGTCTAATGAGACTAAAATTGAACTCTTTGGAGTGAATGCCATGCGTTACGTTTAGAGAAAGCCAGGCATCGCTCATCACCAGGGTAATTCCACCCCTACAGTGAAACGTGGTGGCAGCATCATGCTGTGGGGATGTTTTTCAGCAGCAGGAACTGGAAGACTAGCCAGGATAGATGGAAAGATAAATCCAGCAATGTACAGAGACATCCTGAATGAAAACCTACTTTAGAGTGCTCTTGATCTCAGACTGGGGCGACGGTTCATCTTCCAGCAGGACAATGACCCAAAGCACACTGCCAAAATATCAATAACTTCACAACAACTCAGTGAATGTCCTTGAGTGGCCCAGCCAGAGCCCAGACCAGACCTCCTATTGAACATCTCTGGACAGATCTGAAAATGGCCGTTCCCTGTCGCTTCCCATCCAACCTGATAGAGCTTGAGAGGTACTGCAAAGAGGACTGGGCAAAAATTCCCAGAGACAGGTGTGCCAAGCTTGTTGACATCATATTCAAAAAGACTTGAGGCTGTAATTGCTGCCAAAGGTGCATCAACAAAGTATTGAGCAAAGGCTGTAAATACTGATGTACATGTGATCTTTCAGGTTTTTTATTTTTAATAAATTTGCAACCATTTCAAAATCTTTTTTCACATTGTCATTATGGGATATTGTGTGTAGAATTTTGAGGAAATAAATGAATTTAATCCATTTTGGTATAGGGCTGTAACATAAAAAGTGGAAAAAGTCAAGCGTTATGACCACTTTCCGGATGCACTGTACCTTGATAAATCAGAGAAAATCAAAATTAGCAGCTCAGCTCTCAGAACTACATGGAGTAAACAAAAACATAGTAATTGTATTTCTGCATGCATACTAAAATATGGTGTTATACTCCACAGAATCCATATAAAAGCTAGGAAGTAAGGTTTTGCACAGGCCTGAACTGGGTTAATGTTGCCAACTGATGATCAACATTAAACATTTACAAATTTGACCTCTCCCAAAAGGAAAAACCACCAACAATCAAGAATGCATGATTATATGGTGTCATGGCTTTGCAATTGAAAATTGTTGTTATAATGTAAATCAATAGAGCAAAAATTGCACAAACGGTTAATGAACGAGAACAAATTTAAATCTGATGTTGCACTAAAACAAACAATGCATCAAAGCCAATGTTACTAATCTTTCTCATGTCCAAGACTGTAAAAAAAGGTACAAATATATGAAGTACACAATTACAATTAATATTGAAAATAAGTCATTTAACTAATTCCATTTTACAATGTAATACTGAAAACAAAATGTGCATATTGCAGAAAATGTTTTCACATGAATTGATTTAGCATTTGACTGATTCAGAATGCTGAAGCTAACAATATCTAAATGACTAAATCTGGACTTTTCAGGTTGACTTACAATTCTTTTACATAGTCATAACAGACTTTTATTACTTAAACCTGAAAAGCCAGGATGCAACAACTTATGAATAATAGCCAGACCACTATAGAGCAAGCATTTATTGCATATTTAGAAAGAATATGCTAATAACTGCGTGATTGTTGTCATTCACAGGAAGACTAGTGCTCTGAAGCTGAGGATTTTGGATCTGGGTTTTCGCAAACACAGGTAATGCATACATCTTTGACACTTGGTGGCGCTGTAGGATAACATACCAGAAAAAAAGTCAATATTGGCCAGCGTGGTTAATCAAGAACATTTGATTGCTTCCTGTTAACAGTTATATTACAGGCAAACAGACTGAACAATTGATAAATGCACAAAACATGCCAAAGGTTTAGCTCTTAAATATTTAATAAATTTTAGATTAAATATTTAATAATATTAATGTTCAATTAATAATTTATTTTAACATGTATTGTACTGCTTTAATGAATAGTCCATGTGATTTGCAAATAAGCATGTAAACCGTATTCCCCGAAGCAATAACACAAAAGCTGGAAAATTACAAAAATCATTTCAATTTCAAAACCATCTCAAGTGCACATAGGGTTGTCAATTTTGACTGATTTTGAGCGAGCAATAATTCATCCTGACCAATTTGAGTGCTCTCTTGGACTTGTGAAATCTTTAATCTGATCCATATTTCTCAGTCTCAGTATTTATTTATTGGTTCCTCTACTTTCTATAGGTCAAAAAATAAATGCATTGATCAGCATTTGAATGTCGGGCATGATTTGTTGGTCCAGAATGAATCTTTTTTATCATCTAACCCGCTATTCAATGATGTTATTTTAATAAATCAAAAGCTTTATTTAAATGCATGTATCAAAAGTGTTAATACATTTGTATTCTGTTTTAGGATTTCATAGGAAACATATAGTACATTTGAGTGCTGATCACTGCTACTGTCACACTCTGACTTGGATAAAAACATCCAAAACATTCAAATTAAAACAAAACATTAAAATTGAAGTATATTATCATACAGCCGAAATATGCTATGTAATACAGCGGTCAAAAATAGAGAACAATTTATGTCAGTAGTCTGTTTTTTACAGCCTGATCTCATGAGGAAACAAGCATTTTGCATTTTGTCAGTTTAGTGACTAATTTGTACGAGATCAGTCGTACGGAATTGTACGATTTTAAAAAGGAAGTGGGTACCAAACCCCACCCCTAACCCCAACCGTCATTGGGTGATGAGCAAATCGAACTTAATTATACGAATTAGATTGTACGAATTTATTCAAATTAGTTTCTAAATCAAAAAGTTACGAACTGCTGTGAGATTGAGTTGGTTTTTTATGGTAACTTGAAGGAAATCCTCTCAAAACTAGCTGTATTTTCATCAAGTTTTCAGAGCAGCTGATGGTAGTATTGGTAACCTTGTAATGTGAAATGCGTTTCCATTTCCAATTATTTACACTAACCCTTTTCACCAGTCCAAAACCAAAAACCTCTTTGTAAATTAAGAAATAGTGCCGCAGTAGGTAGGTTCGCGTGGGTTTCCTCCGGGTGCTCTGGTTTCCCCCACAGTCCAAAGACATGTGGTACAGGTGAATAGGGTTGGCTAAATTGTCCGTAGTGTATGAGTGTGTGTGGATGTTCCCAGAGATGGGTTGCGGCTGGAAGGGCATCCGCTGCGTAAAAACTTGCTGGATAAGTTGGCGGTTCATTCCGCTGTGGCGACCCCTAATTAGTAAAGGGACTTAGCCACAGGTGTCAAACTCAGTTCCAAAAGGGCCGCAGCTCTGCACAGTTTAGTTCCAACCCTAATTAAACACACCTGATCAAACTAATTGAGTCCTTCAGGCTTGTTTGAAACCTACAGGTAAGTGTGTCGGAGCAGGGTTGAAACTAAACTGTGCAGGGCTACGGCCCTCTAGGAATTGAGTTTGACACCCTGGACTAAGCTGACAAGAAAATGAATGAATGCTTCCATTACTCAATTCTCAGGCAAGGCTTCAAAATGTGCTTTGACACCGGGTGATGGAAATAAAACAACAACAACAAATTATTTAGTGGAAAAATAAATCAAATTAAAAACAGCAATGATTGTATCATGAAGAAAGTGATGTAAAAAAAATTACAACAATATTTCTGAAGGTTACCATAGTCAATGATTTGTAGGAAATGTACAGGTCCGTGGTTTGACTTAACACATTTGTAGTTACAGGGCATGTCGTTTTTTTTAAGGGGGGGGGGGGGGGGGGGGGGATGGATAAGTGACATTGTCAAACTTGAAAGAAACATTCTAGAAATCAAAGTAAAAACGACTTCTCTTGCTGTGTCTGAAAGTGTCATTTTTGTGGCTCGAACACCCTGCTGCCAAAGGGTTTCAGTGAACCTTGTAAATCAGAGAAAACTGTGAAGTTTGGCTGCCAGTTATATATGATTTGTCTGATATTTAAGGCATTTGCCACCAGGTGCAGATTAACACCAATAACTGGCCGTTTTCTGTAATTTTGATGTTTGTTCTTTTTTAAATCTCTAACTTAGGTCTTTACTTTTATTGTGATTACGTTTTTCTTGATTTTACATGTGAGTTGTCACAGTATCTTTCCAAGTTTCTTTCCAATAAACAAAACAAGATCCACTCACCCTCCCAGCCCACACCGCAGCGGTACCAAAGTCCACGCCATCCCACAAATAGCATTGCAATCAAGACAAACAACTAACAGAAGATATATACATACATATAAACATAAGATACACATATTTTAAACGCACACATAACTAATACAGGGAGGTGAGACACAGAGTACAGACACTATTGACAATTCTGGAGGTGATTAATAATGTAAGAGTAAAGAAATGGTTACGGCATTTCAGAACGACCATTCCAGATGTTTTACAATGCGGTCAGCCTGCTGGTTTGTCCATTCAAACTTTTTCATCACCACATGATTTCATAAAAAAGTCTACTTCATAGTTTATGCGTATTTTTTCTTATTAAATAAAAAGTTGATCTTACTCATCATATGTTTTTATGCGCATTTTCAAAATATATGCACGTCTTGGTGTTTCCATCAACCAATTTAACTCAAGTTAGTTTGAGTCAAGTTGCCTAAAAAAGTTGAGCCGATGTTTTTGTATTTTTATGTTCAAGTTTTTTTTGTTGTTATTTAAAAAAATTTTTTATGGACATGAAAAGCATGACACATAAGAAGAGCGAAATCAATCTAATGTTTAACCCTTGATGTTTTTATTTTATTAATGCACAGCCCAGTACACATACGCTGATGATGTGTTTTTGCATTTCAGCTTGAAGTGACACCCCACATGCCCTGGAGCCATCAAAAATCACCAAAAAAATAGAATAAAATACCTTCACCGCAGCTTTACCCGAGCCAAATGTGACACCACTGCAGCGGAGAATATGCACTCAGCACCCCAACTTCAATCCCCCGTGACAACTGTGCCTTATCCCATTACTGATGAGGCTGCAAAATGCCTTTTTACGCTTGAGTTGCTTCATCTTAAGTGGCGAGGTTCCAGTAAATTTAAAGGGATGTCTTTTTTTTTTCTTACTGTACATATAAAAGATAAACTAACATTGTGTAACTTTGTTCTGTAGAATCCCAAATAGTGCCGAACCACATGAATGTGCCGAAAAACAACACTTACAAATACCTCTCTGTGTCTTATATTGTGAAATACACTACCAGTGAAAGATTGGACACACTTTGGCCTCGTTTACACAGTTTTTTTTTTTCGATGCCCACTTCCTATTTGTTGCCTAAATCAGATTTTTTTGACCGTGCGTTTACATCAGGGGTCTCAAACTCAATTTACCTGGGGGCTGCAGGAGGCAAAGTCTGGGTGAGGCTGGGCCGCATAAGGGATTTCACAAAAAAAAGTCCTCAAATGTCATTATTAACAGTTTTAATTATTTCTTCTAAACATGAAGTGTCCTGAACATTAATAGAACATTGAGTGAAGATTATGAACAGTTCTTCTGAACATGGCATCTTTTGCCTACTCCTTGCTGCCAGAGACTTGACAACGCTTCTTTTCACAAATCTGAACCACATTTGTCTTTAGAGCGGAAGCAGTTGAGACCCTCAGTATGGCTTGAAGATGATCATCATTAAGTCTAGACCTGTACTTTGACTTATTGAAGTCCTAGGGAAAAAAGTGGGGGAACTCACTCAAAACTTCCATTCCCTCACCTAAAAAAAAGGCGTATATATGTATAAATAAAACACCCCCACCCCACTCCTGTCACATCAGTCTGTACCAGTCTGTATCTACCTATAATATCAACACAATCTCAGGCACGTGCACACGTAGGGCTCAACCTGTGCAGAGCACATGCTCTTTTTAGTCTTGCATAGAAAGTGCCCTTCCAAAATGATCAAAAGTGCCCCCGCGACGCGACACACCCTCGGTCCCGCCCTTCAGTAGGCGCGCGATAACACCGCTGATCAGAACGCGCGCGACAACGCGCATTGATTGACAAGCGTGCTATGTACGGATAGAATCAGCGGAGCGGGGAGCGCTCTCTCTCCCCGCTGCGCTGACTCTGTCAGTGTACATCGGTCGGCGCGGGCCACAAAATATTGGACTGAGGGCTGCAAATGGCCCGCAGGCCGCGAGTTTGAGACCCCTGGTTTACATGTTCTCTTAATTGTGACCCATATCTGATTCATGTGTTTACACTTGTCACACAATTTACCACATTGCGCATGCGTAAAGGCGGGCTCTAGCATCACCAGCCAAGATGGAAGAAATTGTCTTGCTTTTAGCTCTGCGAAATATGCGAAGTTCACCCAACTTGAAAATAAACATTTAAAATGAAGTTTTAAAATAAAATTTTGAGGCGGAGGAGGAGGGAAAGGGCTGTCTTTGCAGGTTGCGCCTATGGTTTATATATAGTGTCCTCCACTGACTCATCCAAAGGGCAAGAAGGCAGGTAACTTCTGTCGTTGAACACTGACCACTTTCCTCCTTCATGTTTCCTCGCATTGGCGTCTCCATATACGCTCTTCCTTCTTCGTCTACTATTGTCGCAAGTTTAATGACGTACAAAACAGAATGCCTTAATAAATCCGATCTGCCTGTTTACGTGTTAGTCGCATTGTCACATATCTGATTTATTTCCACATATGAAGGAGGCCTGAAATTGATCTCTGAATATCCAAATGCATGTGTTTTTTTTTTCGTGTTTACACGGTTATAGAACAGATCCAACCTTTGTCACATATCAACAAAAAATTGGAATCGGGTCACATTGAACTGGCAGTGTAAATGCGGCCTTTGCTAAATGCTAATTACATAGGATTAGTATTTTGACTTAACTTCAAATTGATAGGCTGTTTTCAAGGCAATCACATTAGCTAGCCTTATTTTGTTGACACTAACACAGGCAGGGACTTGATATCCCATTGTCCCTGAATACTGGAAATATAAAACCGTGCAAGGTTAAAGAAAAATGATCCAAATGACATCAGGTTAAACAAGAACCAACTTTGTATCTGTTTGTTTTCTGTAAAAGCCTGAAACTTTGAGAGATTTCACTTTAAAAAGCCAACATTGTCAATAAATGAATAAACTTTTTGTTTATGAAGTGATGGGCAAGCATTTTAAAATGGTTAAAAACAACCATCCCAGGCTCATTCTGAAAATGTACCTTTATATACATTTCTGGAGAGGGCCAAATACATCCCAGGAGATATATATATTTTTTTGTATGCAGTTTTTGCCTTCGTGAATCCACCAGAGGCAGCTGTGTACGCATTTTGAGATCTCAAATTTCTCTCTCGAGTGCCATTTGCGGCTGCTGTTCTCCGGTAAACCCACCAGAGGCCACTGTCGACTGACTGTTTGACTGACTGAATGACTGACCGATCAACTGACCAACCCTCCTCCTTCCCTAAACCCATCCAATTGTATTGATTGACCCGCCCACCTACTTCCCTAAACCCAACCAACAATTTTCAAAATCAATCCAGAAAAAAAAGCCCTCATCTGATTTTTAACACATTTTCACCCTATTATTTACTTATTTTTTTGGATTCTGTTATTAGCTCCTTTCACACAGTGATACTGGTAAATATCTGGAAAATTTCCGGAACGACTTTACCGGTAAATTCAAAACAGCACTGTTCGCACAGGCACGGACGTTACGGAAGTTTTCCGGAAAAGACCGTTTACACGTCCATTCCAAAATACCGGTAAATTCTGACATCATTTACCAGGATTGACCTCCAAACGGCTGCGCTTGTTTTTGTAAACATTTGACTACATTACAAACTCTGTGGATGGATCAGTATTGTGAACAGCTTCTATGAAAACGTATAGAGAAACACTTTCGCATGTCAAATGTTCACAATATATGTGTGTGCTGGCGCTCACCAGCTGCTTCACGTGCATACGCGTCAGAGCTTGGAGGTAAACAAACAATGGCTTATCATAAGTATTTTATCAATATTTTTTGCACAGTCGGCATTAAGAAGGAACATAGAAATGTCATCTGACTGACGTCTAGCAGCTAAATGTGTCTGGAAATATATTCACAGGCTTTTATTCTCATAAACCGTGCGGACGTGAATGCGTCTGAGTGTTCTGATTGACTAACTTAGACGTCTCATGTCAGCACGTTCTAGACGTGAACACTCTTTCCTGCAATCTTCCTTCTGCATTCACACAGTGCAGCATTTCGGCAAATTACCGGTAATGTTACAACTTCTCTTTCCCGAAAATAGCTGGAATGAATTTATCGGTATTTTTAAAAAGGGCCTGTTCACACATACAGACCTTTCCGAAAAATTGCTGGTAATTTTCTGGGAAGGTCTGTATGTGTGAAAGGGGCTATTGTCTTACTCGCTTTCTGGAATCATTCTTCACCAGACCCGAACCCTGTCGTCATGGTCAACTCCTCTATGCGCCTCAAGTCGGTCAACGTACATGGCGAGCTAACTGGTAACAGTGGGAAAGCTGTCTAAAAGCAGTCAGTTGGTAAGTGCAAAACGGAATGGCATCATACCACCTCATAGCGTTCATTTTAAAAATGAAATGCAGCCATACGTTCTTCTGGCTACATAATTTGCGATCTCCAGAAACGTTTATAGGGCTACGTTTTCAGAATGAGCTTATGTTGCAAACAACCTAAGCTAGTAGCTAGTTTTAGCTAGCTATGTGAACTTTTTCAGCAGAAGCACTTGACTAAAACAACCGTTTTAATATTTCAGTCTCTACATAACTGACGTTATATGCTGAAATATGAAAATAGTATTAAAGATTGAGCAGGTGTGTCTAAAAGTTGACTGGTGCAAAATTAAACTACACAATATGGTTCCAAGTTAAAGTTAAAATTAGACATTGATGCCGTAAAAGGACATTAGTCACAGTTCCCGCCTTTTTTCTGTCCATT